>NW_015386535.1:82899-179464 GCF_001527695.2 Protobothrops mucrosquamatus
ATTTTCTGAGATTGTGGATTTGGGGTTTTCATGAGCTGTAAGCCATAATCATCACAGTTATGACACATCACGGCTTGAACTATCTTGCTTTGCATGTAATGAGTCTATCTCATATATTAGGTTCACCTTTTAAGTTGCATTACTGAAATAAATGAACTTTTGCACGATATTCTAATTTTTCGAGTTTCACCTGTATGGGCAATCTGATACTGCTGTGGCCTTGTTTCATGCAGCTGGACAAGATTATAAAAAACAAGAACTATGTTGATTTCAGTAAGATATATTACTAGTATGGCATAGATACAGAATCTTTGTAACAAGAATTTTCTAGCCTTCATTTATAGTGAATTAATTAAGGCAGAATCTCTTTCAATGTGTTGATGTTTTTGTTCCACAGCTGAGCTCCTGTTCATGACTTGCCTCTTTTCTATTGATTATTTATGTCTGTGCTCACTTCCTCCTTTTCCATCCTCTCCCACATGTCCACATAATTATATTAAAGTTATGTCCTTTGAGTTCAACAAGTCCATACTTAAATACACTCAAGACTTCAGTCTTGATCAGACATTGTTCAGTCATAGGTAGAGAATATATCTGTTTTAAGTCAGTTTAATTCAAAACTGTGATTTTAAAACACCAATTATAAATAGTAGAAACTCTACCAGCAGATCCAAATTAAATCCAGTGTCACCATATAAAATGAGATTGGCTTTAGTCAACTTTCACGATGAGAGCTTTTTCCTTGCTCCCTTCATGCTGTATCACTTAAATATGTGTTGGGGAAAACATAAGTTCTAGGACATCCATGGTCTAAGTATTTTCTTTTCTGATGCTCCTGATTCTTAAAGATTAGAAGTGCTCATGCATCTTACAATGTGCCACTCCCTTGTGTATTCTCTGAAATATATATTGACAGCAGCAACAATATGGGGGAAGCAGTGATTTTGATGATGGAACCCCTAAACAGACACTGATATTTTCTACCTTCTTCATCTAGAAAGATAATGGCAGGCTTATCAGCTTGTAATTATTTGGAGATTATTATAGTGGATGCTGCAGAAGGCATATAGGTGATTCTTTCATCTGTCACATGTTACATATTGTCTGTGCCTTTTCAGCTGTAGATCCAAGACATGTCAAGTAGACTTGGGGCTTGTTATTTGTGCCTGTATGAATGTGTATGTGTGTGTATATATGTGTGTGTGTGTTTGTATGTGTATGTATGTGTATATGTATATGTGTGTATGCATGTGTATGTGTGTGTTTGTATGTGTATGTATATGTATACACATACACATATACTTTTTAGTGGGTCAAGAAATTGATAGAAAGGTAACAATAAAGGTAACAATAAAACAAATGAAGGAGAGGTAAAGGAGGGTAGGGAGGCACTGATCACCAAAGGAAAGTATGTAACTACACAAATGTGTGTTTTAAAGTAGAAGAATAAAGAGAGGTGGTATGCTCATCCCATCTCCTCTATTGGTTAAGAAATAGGAAGCTTAAAATAAAATAAAATAAAATAATAAAAATAAAATAAAAGTAAAGATGAGTTCAAATAGTTGAAAACTCTCAGATCAAATCTATTTATTTCTTCCCAGTGATGACTGTAGGAAAATGAAATGATTGGGCAAGATTCAGATACAAGCCAATAACGCACATGTCATTCGCGTGTCCCTCTATATTTTCCAGATATCTCTTTCCATATTTCCTGAACATTATTTTTTTTCTTTTTCTTTCACTACTGGTGGGGAATCAAGAATTGGCTCACTGTCTGGTCCGTAAGGCACCAAGTTCAAGACCTCCTGTAATAGGAGTGTACAATTTGTAAAACTGAGCTAGCTAGGGTTATGGTTTTATTAAACATTGCTAAGTTTGTATTACAGAAGAAAAATTGCTATTTCCCTTCACTTTTTCTTTCCAGTTGTGTGCTTTCAACCCAAATTCTCATGGTTACAGATTTAATGAGTTTCATGTTGCATGGGAGTTACTGCTGTGCATTATGGGAAGGGGAGGAAAGATCCCATTTCCTATCTATGTTCTGCAAATCATTCCAATCTCCTCTAGAGGGTCCATAATGCTGTAAATCAGGGATGCCCAACGTTGGCAACTTTAGGGCTTGTGGAATCCACATTGGACACTCCTGCTTTAAATAAAGCACTCTTGTTCTACCTCATCTTGTCCTGTTTTAGCTATAAGACTTAAGTGCAGACCTATGTCTAAGTATAACAGAATTGTTGTGTACACACAAAAACTATGAATAAATTTCCATTTTAAAAGGAGCAGTTTGAAACTTTCAATATTGCCTGAAGTTTTTATGATATTATTAGAAGTTACTCAGTTCTCAATCCTATATCTTGTTAGACTGAGGCAATGGGATATAGAGTTTAGATTTTTTTTTTAATGCAGTGTTTTTAATTCACATTATAATGTGCTGCTGGCTTGGGGTTCCAGATGGCACATCCTTTTTACTTCTCAAGCTTCTCTTTGCAGTTTATGTGCTGTTTATGGGCATAAAACAGCTTTCTCTGAATATCTGTCTCTAAACTTCTATATTAATTCTTGAGCCTTTTATGCTTTTCACAGGAGTTTATTTGTGCTTATCCTATTTATTTTATTGTCAGGCAACACCAACAGTATCTTTGCACTGGACTACATCAGTGGTGCTTTAACTCTGAATGGGCCACTGGACCGAGAAAATCCTTTTTACAGTGCTGGATTTATTCTTACAGTGAAGGTAAGAGAAAAACCTGGGCCACTGGTTCAGAACACCTCGGACAGAAGAAAAGAACGTGCAGTTTTTTAAATTGATTGTGGAATAGTTAGTGATATGCCTGACCAATTATGTGATAGCATTTCACCAAGGTGCTAATGTCAACAGTGGCCTTTAGTATTTAAATGGGAATGTCATGGTTCCAATAAATGAAATCAATTAAAAGAACTTCAAGACAAGGAATTCTTCCTTAAAGAACATTTTATTAGGAAACAAAGTATCGGCACTTACATAGTTGAACCCAAGAATGAGATTCCCTCCTCCCAGATACAAAATAACAAATTGCAATTCCCTCCCCACAAAGGCTGTCATAAATCACATTCACCAATTAACACAAAACGGGGGCTTTTCTCTCTGGCCCTTCAGCCCACCAAAACCCTATCAGAGCACGTCCTTGAGTTCCCACACTTCTATATTGTTATGGTTAGCTAAATCCTCCGGCATTTACCCCATCCCTCCTTTTACATCTGAACTCTAAAAGAAGTGAAAAAGCACATTAAAAGCAAAAGTAAAATGGCTGCTGATTCTCCATTGTCAGAGCGTGGACATCCATTGTCACAGTGTTGATAGGGAACTTACTAGATCATTTCAGGATTGTAGGCTAGACTGAGAGGTATTAACAAAATCTCTTCAGTATTTTTTACCAAGGAAATGATATGGCCGTGTCTATGACATCACAAGCAGACAATCTCAACTCAAAGAAAATTGTATTATTAATAAGATAATAACATGAGAGCCAATTTGGTCTAGTAGTTAAGACATCTGGCTAGAAACCAGGAGACTGTGAGTTCCAGTCCTGCCTTAGGCATGCAAATCAGATGGGTGACTTTGGCCCATTCATTTTCTCTCCCAGTCCAGCCCAGGGCTGTTGTGGGAAAAATAGGAGGAGAAGGGAGTATTAGGTATGTTTGCCACCTTGAGTTATTTATGAAAAATAATAAAGGCAGGAAAACAATAAAATAAATAAATAAACATCTAATCCCCATGGAATTATTAAGATTTAAGAAAAAAAAGCTAAAGAGGAATATCACATGAAATGAAAATGGCAGATGTTTTGGAAATTGGATTTTAAAATGTGGCTTAGATGTGTAAGTTTGAGAATTGGTAATATTTTCTACCAGTACACCTGAAATGTAGAAATAAAATATTGGTTATCAAGAATATAAACAAAATATATTGGGCACTCACGCCTAAAAAAAGACAAATTCATGAGTAGTATCCTGGAAAAAATGCACAAATATTGGTTTGAATTTCAGAAAATAAGTTTATTGTGTACTTTTTATTGATGCTTTGTTCTTTTCACATATTTGGCTAAACCACTTCTGCCCTTCTAAGTTTTTTGTGACATGTTTTGTGCACAAATTACAGTAAATTACAGTTTTATAATCACATGCTTCCACTACAATTAAAGTGCTTTCTTGTCTGATGTCCAGCTGTTAAAGACTGAGCTACAGATGGGCATTTCCAGTTATCAGTTACAGGTGGTCTTGACTTATGATCACAGAATTTCGAACCAGAATTTCTGTTGCTAAGCAAGATGGTGATTAAGTGAGTTGTGCCAAATTTTGCAACCTTTTATGCTGTAGCTGTTAAGCAAATCATTGCGGTTGTTAAGTGAATCATATGGTCATTAAGTGAATCTAGTTTTCCCCATTGACTTTGCTTGTTGGAAGCTGAAGGTTGCAAATCACTTGACTCCAGGATGTTGCAAATACATGCCGGTTGCCAAGCACCCAAATTTTAATCACATGACCCTGGGGATGCTATGATGATCGTGAGAGGACCAGTCATAAGTCATTTTTTTCAGTGATGGGATATTAACATTCTCTCAAAACTCCATCATGAGATATATTTTACCAATATTGAACGTTTCCTAGAAATACTTGCTTGGGTTTTGACCACCACTCACAAACTCAGCAAAGTTATAGATATGCTGGCTAGTTGGATGATAGTGATACAAAAAGAGCAAGCAGTACAGGGGTAACAAAGGATGCACTGGTCCTTCTAAGGACATTAATAAAGGTAGTCCTTGACTTACAACAGTTCATTTAGCAACTATTCAAAGTTACAATGCCACTGAAAAAAGTGACTTATGAACGTTTTTCCCACTTACGACCGCTGTAGCATCCCCATAGTTGTGATCAAAATTCAGATCCTTGATAATTGACTCATATTTATGACAGTTGCAGTGTCTCAGGCTCATGTGATTCCATTTTTCAACCTTCTAACAAAGTCAGTGGAGAAGCCAGATTCACTTAACAACTGTGTTACTAATTTAACAACCACAGTGATTCACTTAATGACTGAGGCAAGAAAGGTCATAAAATGAGGCAAAATTCACTTAAGAAATGTCTCACTTGGCAACAGAAATTTTGGGCTGAATTATGGTCATAAGTTGAGGACTACCTGTCATTAATAGAAATGAGTTGTAAGAAAAATAACCATTAGAAAATGTTGCATAGCTTTTCAGTCATCATTCTATAAGAGTTACACCTTTCTTCCCCTCTTCTGGGGTCTTTTTCATATCTGCTGATGTTAGATAGGAAAAAAACCTAGAACAGTCCTTAGATTTCCAAAAATGATGGAGTGCTTGATGATGGTGATGGAATTTCTGCAGTCATGTATCCCACCAGTTGGTACATGATAATGGAATTGTCATTATTCAGATTTCTTTTTTGGTCATTTATGAGGCACCAATAATGTCTGATGCTCCTCAGAAGAGCCAACTTAGAGAGAGGAGGGGCAAATCAGCTTATCTAACAAATACCCAAAGAGCTCTTTTTCAGTTCTGCAAACCTCACTCCCTCCATTACAGATCTTTAACTAAAATCAATATAAAGCTGGAAACATATTTAGTGAAATAAATTCTACTCAGATGGAAGAGATGGAGATAGGAGAGAGGGCATCTGCTACAAAGTTCATTGATTAAGAGGGTGTAGCATTTTCCAAAAAAAGGAATGATCACCCCCATTGTCTGCTGACTAAGGCAACATTTTGTCATGGAGAGATGTTGGCATGCAATTAGTCCATTTGACCCCTATCTTAAGTTTCGTTCAGTGGAATTCTAAATGGTCAATACGCTATTATTGCTAGCCCTTGAAATCTTGCTCCTTTCCACAATTCCTTTTTCATTTTAGTTAAAGACAAATCTGACTGAGGCAAAGCCTTTGTTTCAATAGGGAAGAAAATTCCTCCTGCCCCTCCCTTCCCCT
The DNA here is from genome assembly GCF_001527695.2 of Protobothrops mucrosquamatus. Lineage (NCBI taxonomy): Eukaryota > Metazoa > Chordata > Lepidosauria > Squamata > Viperidae > Protobothrops > Protobothrops mucrosquamatus. Next base: position 88,885 of record NW_015386535.1, read on the forward strand.
GTTTGCTAAATATGAAGGCTGGTTCTCTCCCATCAAATCCTAACACAACATAGAGGAGGTGGGCAGCACATAAATCTAATCAATAGTTATTGCTTTCTCTGTTTGTTAGTCTGCAAGTGCCTGGGAAGTTATGCCCCTCAAATGTTAAAGAAGGATATTTTAAATTCAAAACTTTTCAAGAAGGGATATACACCAATATGAAGTTGGCATGGATGTTTGGTTACAACCCCTCCAGGTGGGATCTTCCATAAAGTTGTAAAATTTTGCTATCCTCTTGTCTAAGAATCAGCAGAAAAATATGCCAGCATGAATTGCACTGTCCCACTTGCTGAGCCCTAACTTGACTCAAGAATTAGGCTGCCATACTTATGGTTTTAATATGGGACAAGGGAAGAAAAATGATTGGTCAATTCCCCCAGTTCCATTTCCAGTTCATCTGCCAGAAGGAGAAACCTCCACTAATCCCTCTCCATAACCCAGGGTTTAGTGAAAGAGACTCACCTGAAGTCATCCAGAAGGCTTTGTGCCTAATGCTGGCGCAAAGCAGAACTCAATGTCTCCTGGTTTCTAATCTGGCATCTCCTTAACATGTTGGGAGGTGGGGTTGGGGAAGTGTATTTGGATCTTTGAGATTTAACTGCCTTTCAATTGTCCAAGTGACAGGTTATAGGCATGGAGCGATGACTATTTCTGAACTTGGGTGTAGTTCCAATCTGTGTGTGAAATAGCTCAGCTGACAGAGGAGGGATGTGAGATCTGGATCATCCCACACCTGCCCTCTGCACCTGCAACCTACAAACCAGGAATAGCCTTCCTTTCTATATTACAGAATCACAGAGTATTGTCTTACAATCAATACCCGGTATTTTTTGTTAGCAAGGAAGATTAAATACTTTTAGAAAAAGATATGTTAAGGAATAAAGTGATAAAGTAACATAAATGCATAAATAATATACAAAAAATACATTTACTTTTAAAAGACATGACTACTTTTATGTAACCTAGAGAAAGTTGTAACAATAAGTTACCATTCAATTATACATGTTAGTTCAATACATTAGTTTATTATCAAGAAGAAATTAACCCCATTGAACCGAGTACAAACTTCCTTAAAAAGTTTGTGCTGTTAAGCTGGTTTTGAGAAGTCCCCAAAACATTTTTGGCAGTATTTTCAGAATATGCCCTTGGCCTACCTAGGGTGTAGTGAAAGAGACTCACCTGAAGTCATCCAGAAGACTTTGTGCCTAATGCGGGCACAAAGGAGAACTCACGGTCTCTTGGTTTCTAGTCTGGAATCTTAACCACTACAGTGAACTAAAAAACTCTCTTTATTAAGCTTAATCATCTGCTTAATTTCTTCTACACAGCTTCTATTGATCTTAGTAACATAGCACTAATTATATGAAACATAGCTAAATCTAAAAGAAATATGATTTATTGATGACGTCCACAGTTTCTTCAGTTCTTTGTGAAATTTTATTTTCACTTTATGTATTCAGGGAACTGAACTAAATGATGATCGGACACCTTCCAATGCCACAGTGATGACTACCTTCAACATCCTTGTTATTGACATAAATGACAATGCTCCTGAATTCAACAGTTCAGAGTACAATGTGGCTATTCCTGAATTGGCCCAAGTAGGCTTCGCTCTTCCTCTTTTCATCCAAGTGCAGGATAAAGATGAGGTAAAATATGAACAATTAGGATTAAATCATTCTTTTTTGATTGCCTGAATTATGTTCCTAATTTTTTTCCTTCGTATTTTACATAATAGAATAAAGATAATCTGGATAATTAAGATAATTAATTGGAATAACATTCCATATTATTTTTTCTAATTTATATTTATTAAGAGAATCACATTATACATGCTATGTCTAAGTCAGATTTTAGTACATACTGATTTATTACATGATTTATATCATTAAAAGTCTTCCGAATTATGAAAAAATTCTCCAAACAATTTAGATCTATTTTTTTAAAAAACAAAACATTATTTATAGTTGCCATTTATAAAACTCAGCTCTTTTATATCTGGTAATTTTAATTCCCTTCTACTGTATGCACATTCCTGCATCCTTGACAATTTGCTATCATAACTGTAATCAATTGTTTGCTATATAATCCATAATTGCATAGAAATAACTTTCATGATGTATCAATAATTTGTGGTTAAGTTAGACTTTCATCAAGTAACTGTGTTATGTGGATAATGGCTGGAGTACTTTTCAACATCTGCATTTTTTTTAACCCATGGTTCCATCTTTAAAATGATAATGATACCATGTATGCTACCTAGCAGGTACAGTGGCAGTTTTTGTGCAATTAAATATTTTCCTTTCTCAGGTTGTTTTGATAAATGTACAGATTTTTGTTCTGGTGGCAATAACATAGGTTTTTCATCTGGAGTCTTCTATTGGTTCATATGTATGTACACAAAAAGCCTTTTTTAATTCAGATATATCACCTGAAATTAAACATTCTGACTATGTAGAAATCAGTGACAATTAGAAAAGGTTTGGGATTTCACCTACCACTGGGGGTCTTCTCATTCTTTTATATCTATGCTCCTTAAACATCTACTGATCTCATTGCATAACAAGTTAGCTTTCATTGAGAAACCACTAGGAAGTTGATACTATATGTGCTTTTCTCCTGTCCAGCTGTTAAACCTACATTGTGCTCACTTGGAAAACTGACAAAAAAGAAAGTTTATTTCCTGTGTGATTTTTTATCAAGAAGGTCCTTTGAACAAAAAACTTGAGATTTGTCCAGGTTGAAGGAGATGTGCTGTAAAAGGCCATTAGCACAAAACTAGAAATTTCTCCTGTCCATTCCTTTGCCAGAGTGACAGCTTTTTATTTCTCCTTCATATCAGAATATTTTGGTCCAGTGAGAATTCACATCTGTGGGTATCAGAAATCTTTCAGTTAAAGTGTCTATTAAATGACAGGTTCAAGTTATTTGGCTGAATTGTCTTTCATTCTTCCATATATATACTCTCTCAAACATATACACATATAAAAGACAAATGCTTACTTATCTTTACTGTAAGATTCTCAAGTGCAAGATAACTCCATTTGTTTTTCTAAATTCTGTTGGCTTCTAAAAATCTCCTTTCTTGCATGACTGGGCTTCATGACTTCTGTTGGGATGTGACCAGTTACTGTTCTGTATCATCTTTTGGTTTTAGTCTGGAGTTGCTAATATGAATCAGCAAAGGCCAATTTGTCTTGGAACAGTACTGAAGTTGTTTTAACTCCAGTCTAATATTGTGCTGTTGAATTACTCATCCAATTTGACTCATATATTCATGCTTTATTGCCTGTGCACAATTCAACCATAGAACTATCCCATAATGTGCAATGGCCTTTAAGTTGGGCTTAAAAGCTTGCAGATGTGTTATACTATAATTTCCATAATTCCAAAGCAGTACATAGGCTAAGGATTTGTTGGATAGTTATGCATTATATTTGGAAGTTACCAGCCTGGGAGATCTTAGTCAATATTAATTTTAAGGCTGAGACTGGCAAGAATTAGCTCAATTACTCTGGGCAAATCTGAGTGATTTGCATGAGTTACTAGTTCCCATAGCTTTAACCCTACAAATAAAAATAATCACTATTTGACTACCATACCACAGTTCATGCAAAACATTTCATTGGGTCATGGGGTGAAATAGCCTATTTTGCAATTGGGAAAATGGGAGCCATTGACCAAGCCAATAAACCCCCAGAAATTTGGATTTAGCAACAAATGGACTTAAATGTTTTAGGTCTTAGCCATGTCATCTCAACTCCCAAACCATGATAACTCATTCTAGTCTACCAAGAAAAAGGATGCAGATGAAAAAAATGGATGAACCACCTACTGTCTGAAATATATCACCAAATTTCTGATACCCATGGAACACACCATAGTCTTTGATGTTTAAGAATTGTCTATGTAATACACAGTCCCCCACAAAAAACCGGACCATGTCTCAACAACAACAGCCAGCCAGCCAAACAACCCAAAACCAGACCATGACTCAGAGGCAACCGACCAAACAAACTCCATTTGCATCACACAGATGATACTTAAACACCAAAGACTATGGCCCAGCAACAACAACCAGCGAATCAAACAGCCCGAAACCAGACCATCCAGGTAAACAAATACCCACACCAATTTACATCACACAAAAAGGTATTTAAAGGCCAGTGCTCTGACAGATGAGCACAATTCAGAGTGCACTGAAGATGTCCCCCTGAATGGAGATGAAACGTTTGCAGCCAAATCGCCAAGCTCGGAGATCAAACCAACGGCCCAGGATAAAAAGGGTTTTGGGCTTCCTCTGCTGGCTTACTTTCTGCAGCCCTTGCCATTCTAGTGATAGTAGACAGGGATCAATGCAGCAGATAGGAGATCAAGTGCTTTTGCAAAATGGCAGTCACTTAGAGCATTGTTGGTTTTTATGTGACTAAGTATTGGGTGACCTGCCATTGCTTCAGTTTATTTCTCTTCTTGTTTCCCTTCCCTTCTCTGTGTTTTATCTATTTCTCTATCCTCTATCTGCTAGCCTAAATAATGGGGAAGGGTATGCTGACATCATGAAGTCCTCTCTTGCTACAAGTCTTGGGGAATGCAAAATGTCCTGCTTCCAAATATGCAGAATAATTAGCCCCCCCAATGGAATTTTGGCCTCAGTACCATGATTGTATGTTGCCAGAACATGAGTGAAGAAATTTGACTTGGTCATCAGTCTTGAATGTCATTCATATCAAGTAAAGGGGTCCTTTCAAATTTTGTTTTAGAAGTTACTTAAGAAGGATAGTGAGCATCATACCTCAAATCCATGTTTTTTCTTGCATCCATTCCTACTTTTATCTTTTCTTCATGTGGACCACTTCTACTTGGAAAGATGAGCTTAGCCTTATTCTTACCTTTTTGCATTGTCACCTTTAGAATGGCTGGAAAGTCAGATTCATTTTTTCATTTGTATGTTTCTGGCCCATGGGATATTCCTGACTCTATTGCTACCCCTCATTACTTTAATTAAATTCAATGTATTGATCAAGCAAGCAGACTTTTCAGTAAATATGGCATCAATTAAAATACAATGCAAGAAAAATGCATTTAAAAAAATCAAAGGAATGGCTGGAAAAAAACTTTGTATGCTAAAATTTATATGAGAAAGTGGGGAGAAAAAAAATCAGCTGAACTTCTAGGATGCAAAATAATCCATGAGTGTATTAATTCCCAATATCTTCATAAAAATAATTTAAAAAAATAAAACAAATCTTATGTGTTTATTTACTGTTAGTTACAAGGAGATAATCTGTTGAAATAAGGAATTTATATATAATCTGATTTAACATTTCTATTAAAAAAAAACAGTTCCCACAAGCACTATGCACATTCCTAATTTAAAGAATTACTGAAACCACATGGAGATAATTAAAGATATGTAAATCCTTTGGTGCTCTGGAATAATATGTTGTTTTCATCAGTATTCATCAGTATTTAGAAAAAAAAAGTAGTCTCCTTCATTTGTGAATTTATTTTGCTCCTGGAAACTTAATTTAATTTAACTGGATGTCTTAATTAGGAGGGAAACTGTATAATAGATTATGAGATTTTTGTTTTAAAATGTAGATTTAGCCACAAGGAAATTGTGACTACTTCGTGAAAAAAGGAGTAATTTAACACGGATGCTCCAGCTGTCACCCACAAGAATAGCTTCTCCTCAAGAAAATTCCATCTTTGGTGTTTTACATTGGGAAAGCAAGCAATGTTTTATGTTTCCGATATTTAAAGTTGTTGTCACTGTATCAGTTGCAAAACTATTACTTTATTCCATTTACAGATGATGCCTAAGACCAGCATCTAAACCTCCAGCCACCTTTAAGTTATTACATTTCGGTGATCATACCCATTTGGAGATGACCTTTAAAGATAGTTGTAATACAATTTATTCATTTGTTAGGTTTATCCCAGGAGATCAACGCAACTGGCAGATGATTCTCCTTCATTTTTCTCCCACGTCAACCCTATGAAGTACTTTGGGCTAAGAGAGAATGGCTGGCCCAAAGCCACCCATGTTTAAAGAGCTAAGCAGAGATGTGAACCTAGGTCTCTCCAACCCTCATCCAATACTTCAATTATTATACCGCAAGATCTCATGGATGTAAATCTTTGGATTCAGTAGTAATCCCTAAAAACTTAGTTATTTCCCATAACAAGAATTTTGATTCTTCAAAGGACCTCTACTTTTTTCCCCAGGGATTTTCTTTCATGAGTTAGAAGAGGCATTTTTTCTTTTTAGTGGATCCTTCATGGTGTGCCGTATAAAGCTCCATATAGTTTTGGTTGTCATATGATCAACCAGGTTTTTGTGAGCATTGTCAGTTCACCAAGTAGATGAAGCATTTCCTATTTGTAACCATCACAAACAGGAAATCATCTATTCACAAGAGTAACCTACATGTAGGTAACTCATTACACTTTATCAAGCAGATTGTACATGTAGCAATATAAAGAACTCATAGTCTGAAAAAAATGGCTTTTAAATGGATAATTTCCTCAGATGAACCCTGTGAAAACAAAATAATATTGTTCCTAAATCATACCAAAGGCCCATTTACTTCATTTCATATTCAGAGACCACCTAGATTGTTCAGTTTTATTTTAGCATTCATCAGCCTGCCCTTCAGCCTGCAAGGATTTCTACAGAAGCTTACATAAAACATAAAAAGTCAATAAGAATAATGCAACCCAATTTAAAGGGGACAAGAATTAAATAAGTAATTTATTTATTGCTATCATTGATCAAAAAGCAAGCAAAGAAATGGTAGGCATAGGAAAGAAACAATAACACAAAAATAGACACATTAAAGTTTAATTCAGATAAACAGTGATTCTAGACAGTCCTCTAGACTGGTACAACTCTAATCTTCCAAAAGATTATTTTGTGTCTAATAACGACATCCAGTATCCATGCTGAGGCTGTATCCCTGATATCAATTCCCTTCTAATCTATAGTGTTTTGAGCCCAGTGATCTATGAAATCTAAAAAGCCAAGATAGGAAAAATTGAAAATTTTAGAAAAAGGGGTTTCTTAGACATCCATTGCCAAAAAAAATTGGAAAAAAAAACAAGTTTCCTTCCTTTTTTTTCCTGGCTTTTAACCACCATAGCAGATGGAGGTCGTCAAACCTTGAAAGTCTGCAAATGTTTGGTAAAATTAAATTTACTTCCAGATTAACACCACTATTGTTGGTTCTCCCATGTGAGTGGTCCATGGCTTTCCAGCAGTATTTCTATTGTCACTGTATAGAGCAGGTGAGTGGGTTTGTTTGTGTTATATACACAAGAACATTTACAAATTTATTCTGAGGTTTTCAATGTTTGTAATATATTGTGAATTCTTAAAAACAGATGTTAGCTACTGATCAGCTAGGGAGACTACACACTGAAAAAATTGTGTAGTTGATTTTTGCTTGCATTTTAATAGTTAATGAGAATATTATAGCCATGTCCTTATATTATTTAAAGAATAAAATGAAGTTCTAGATTAACATGGGGCATTTTTACATGTCTTGGCATGTGGCTTGTCTTCTCTGGCTTTGAGGTTAAAAAGAGATTGCCCAGGCTAGTAATTGAACAAGAATCTACCTGCACTATAGGCTAAAACTAAGGAGTAAAAAAAATATATAGAAAAAGGAAATGGCAACTTTCTTTCAACTATGACCAAGAAAACCTGAATATAGTTTTCCATAAAGTAACCAGCAGTCAAGCTGATTCAAAAGGAAAACTTTGGAGGAAAGGAAATAGTTCTTCAAAAATTATACAGAGGAATGCAAAGGACATTTCATTTACTGTAAGTGATTGATAGTTAATATATAGTAAGATATAACCCTGAATGTCCTCTGAATTTCTTCTGTGTTGGAACCTCATAGATCAAATTACAAGAGATAATGTCCTCTCATGTGGTCCTTTGAAAGAAGAAAATGTTTCATTTATAGTTAACTTAAATGTTTTTTTACGAATGTTTGTAGAAGATGAAATATAGTGGAGTTTTCTATTTATGATTGCAATTTGTCAGTGTAATCATAATGATTGGATAGTGTTCCTCTCATTCCAAATGCAGTTTAACCAGTTCATTAACAAACAAACAACAACAACAACAACAAATTCAAATGACATGTAAAACTGAGACAATTGCCTTGGAAACGGAAGCATGCTTGTCAGCATACCAAACTGTGTCCTAGCAAGGTTATAAATAGGTATTAGCACTTCTGAAACAGTAGCCCTGAAAATGGGAATGACACGGGTTCCTGAAATGAGCATATGTATAGAAAGCCAGGATTACTCATCTGAGAAGTTACCATTGTGAAATGAGAACAATTTTTATAAAATTTCTGAAGCAAATTACAGGTAGTCATTAATTTATGACCATCCATTTAACAACAATCTGGAATTACGACAGCCACAGAATGGATGCTTTATGCCACATAAAGCATTTCCAGTCATTGCAAAGTGTTACACAACCACCCCGTGGTCACGTGATCACAATCTGGGTGCTTGGTAGCCTGTTTGCACTTACAACTGGTTGCCAAGCAGTTGACATTGCCATTTGCAGTATTCTCTGCTGGCTTCCCCAGAAAGTTAATGGGGAAGCCAGCAGGGAAGGTTCTAAGGCAGTGGTGGCGAACCTATGGCACCGGTGCCACAGGCGGCACTCAGAGCCCTCTCTGTGGGCATGCGCGCCGTCGCCCCAGTCCTAGGCCTTCAGCTGGGTTTTATAAAACCTTTTCGCTTTAGGACTCTGCCGCCATGTACAAAAAAAAGGTTCAATCAATCAGTCAATTTCAACTTCTCGCGGGAAAAAAAGATCTTGCAAAGTTGGAATTGATTGATCGAACTTTTTAGTCCCACCCAGTCTGCTGTTACCACCGCAGCCACGCCCACCCAATTGGCCACACCCACCTAATGGGCCACACCCACCTAATGGGCCACACCCACCTAATGGGCCACACCCACCCGGCACCCGACGATGCATAAGTGGGTTTTGAGTTGCAGTTTGGGCACTCAGTCTCTAAAAGGTTCGCCATCACTGTTCTAAGGTGCTATCACCTGCTGTAAAGATGAGATTTCCCCACCCCCATACTTGCAGGCACCCCTTTCAGAGCAAAAGGTCTTCCTTGTTGAGAGGAAGGGAACTCCTTTGAAGGGCTGCAGAAATGGGGATCAGATCTGAACTCTATTCTTGTAGCTCTTCGGAGGAGTTCCTTTCCATGCATGGATCGCCATAGCAAAGGCGATCCTTTCAATTTGGTGTATATTTGCAGAAATGTGTTTACATTTCAAACCATCCCCCACAATGCCACAATGTCTTTTCTCTGTATGGGGTTGATGCAAGGTGAATGGTATTCCAGCTTATTCCGAACAGCTGGAAGATGTTTGGCAATTTATGTACACAAGCATCCACCGCTTTTTGCTGTTGTCGATGTTACTATTGTTACTAAAATGTGCCAGGATACTAGGATAGATGTCTTCAGTCAGGAATAATGCTTTGAGGAAGGAGTTTTGTAAGCACAGATCCTACAGGATGAGGGAGAGAAATCTAGATTTCAAATGCCCAGCAGAAAACACAGAATTGAACGGGTTGGTTATATATTAAGAGTTCTTCACTGTCAGCTAAAAATAATCAATTGTCTTAACTGGTGCTAATTAGCCTGCAGTAAAAATTGCTTGAAGATGTCTGGTTATAAACCAGCCACTGAATTCCTGAATGGGTAGCAATTGACAAAAAAACAAAAAAAACCCAGCAAAAATATACATATGCTCCCACTTAGTTCCCAAAAAGATGTAGAAACCCAACAGGTATTCCAGTTTCATTGAAACAGGTCTTGTGTCGGAGTTGTTGGGCTGGAAAAATCTCTATAAACCTATTTGCATAGGCTAAAAAAAATACCTTGGACTCAAACTCAAATATAATAGATGAATGCTACTGGCATATTCCTTTTCTATCATGTTTTGTAAGCAAAACAACTTGCTTTCATTCTCTGAAACTTTTTTCTACCATTTCCCAATCTTAAAAACATATTAATATTTATTTATTTATAGAAGAAAACCAGTTATTAAAATTAGTAATATGTTACAATTAGTAATATGAAGAGGGCAGCTTCTATAAACCATAACTATTGATAAAAATGTGCAACCAAGACTGCTTGGACAAGTCCCTGTAGGTTTTTTGGGCATGGTTTTTGAGAAGTGGTTTGCCATTGTCTTTTTTCTAGAGCTGAGAGAGAGTGACTGGCCCAAAGTCCATCCAGCTGGCTTTGTCCCTAAGCTAGACTAGATTCACATTCTCCTGGTTTCTAGCCTGATGCCTTAACCACTATATCAAACTGGCTTTCTGAAGCATAACATACTGTATACATATAATAAGCATCAGTTTTAAACATAGCATTAAATCTTGACCATGCAGAATAATATTGATCAGTCTTTCACATTATGTTGATAATAGCACCAGTTCATCAATAGAGAGCAAACATATATCTTTCCTCTCTAAGACTATGAATTTAGTGTTTGGATTATGCTTGAATTTGCTCAGTCTCTTGAATTTCAACCCATCATTTTCATAAGGAAAGTCAGCAGTTGAGCTGCCAGGGACTAGTCCCTTTTCAGCCGCCAAAGCTCCCTGGGTGATTTTGAGCCAATCATTTTCTCTCAGCCCAGTCTATCTTACAGGTTTGTTGTTGTTATTGCTGTTGTGGTTGTTGGATAATATGAAGGACATCCCCATGAAGCTGTCGTCGGCCCTTGGAGGAAAGGTGAAACATAAATCTAACCAACCAATACATAAATGAACAAAATATAACAAAAAATAAATAAAATCCCCATCATAGTAAGATTAGAATATTTGAATTATTAAATGCTATGAGGTTATTTTTTTGTCTCTTTTGTAACCTTTTTCTCATGTGATCACTTTTTGTGACCTTCTCACAAGTAAAGTCAATGGGGAAGCCAGATTCACTTAACAACCGTGTGACTAACTTAACAGCTGTAGTGATTCACTTAACAACTGGCAAGAAAGGTCATAAAATGAGACAAAACTCACTTAACAAATGTCTCAGCAACAGAAATTTTGGGTTCAATTATGGTCATAAGTCAAGGAGTACTTTTAGTTGTAGGTCAAGGCAGGAACAATGACTGTCAAGTCAGTGACAATGTTGTGGGGCAGCCAAGTGTGTCTTTATGAGTACAACTACATTTACACTACCCTTTTTTCCCCAAAGGAACAGTGGCATCTTCCATAAAATCTTGAATTACTGTTTCTGTCACCTTTGATCATTAGCTATGCTGGCTGTATCTGATAGGGTTTGGAACACACAACATCTGATGGTCACAAGTTGCCAGTCCTTGGGCTATGGAGAACATAAATGGAGCAATTTTGCTGCAACCTGATGAAACCACCATGAGGTAGATTAGGCTGAAAAATGGCATCTTGCTCCAGGGCACCCAGTAAGCTTCATGATGGCTCAGCATGGATTTGAGCTGAATGCCGTACCCCACAGTGGTTTGATTCTGTTTCATATTCATGCAGTACTTCCACAGGGATTATGTGACCCAGGTACCTGCTTTAGAGAAGGAAATTTGACGGTCTGATTACTTAAAAGAGCTTGAAAGCTTTTGCTCCCAAACTCACAACTTGAATGAAGTCAGCCCTAGCATTGGCACCACTAATCTGGGTGACATCAAGAGAGCAGTCAGAAATCCAGCCTTGAAACCCAGAATACAGCTTTGCCTACAGGACATAACATTATCAATAAGCTTAATCAGTAAACAATGACATATATGATCTGATGTGTAAAATGTGTGTGCTTATATGCATATACCTATGTAAACACACAGCACACAACTATTCAAAAGTGCACTACGTGATGTTTTTTTTTTCTTTAATCCATATATACAGTAATGTAAAAGCATGACAGGGGTCTTGATAATAAAGAATAAAAGACTGCTCTCTAGTATCCTTTCCCCAAAGTGCAAGCTGTCGATCGGAATGAATTAGATTTCACAGAGGGATTTGCAGTACATGGAATTAAACAGCAAATTATCCTTAAAGAGGGAGAATCAATCATTTGGAGCAGAGATAAGCTGAAGGCAAGTGAGCCTTGGATTGATCCCGTCTGTGCACGGCATGGATGGAATTCAGCAGAGAGCCTGGGGCCAGCAGAAGAGAAACGGGGAATACTTGAGCCCAAGACAAAATGTTCACTTTGAAAAGCAAAAAAAAGCAAAAATGTGAACCAAATTAAAGTGAATTATTTGGGCTCTAGACGCCTTTAAATTGCATGTATGCATTATTGAGAGGAAGATATGCTTATTCAGCTTAGCTTTGAAACTGTGGCAGCTTTAACTTTCACTCAGCCAATGCTGAATCTTACATGTACATTCAGAAACTTGACTAATGCTACACTGCCAATCACATTCTTCCCCAGGTAGTCATTTAGGAGGATGGCCACACTGCTATTTGGTTTCAACTCCAGTCTCTCAAAAGCAGTTTGAAGGCAATCCGAGATTTTCTTCTCACAAAACTGAGAATGAGGGGCAACGAATCCTGCTTATGTGGTAAGTTGCTGTAGGTCCAGGAGATATAAATAGTTCCTTTACCCACCACTCAAAAAAGGGAAATAAAATTAGTTTCTTGCATATGCTCAAAGGAAAATAAACCTAGAGATCATTACTTTACATTGAATACTTTGGTCTATAGTTCCTTTAAAAATCCGAGCGGTTGTTGTAAGGAGGAGCTGCAAAACCATCAAACCATCTTTTTTTTTTCTTGATTTCTTGCTTGGGCATTTTTTTAAATCAAATTTTTATTAATTTTTTAAATAAACAAATATATAATTATGGCATACATTAATTAAAAAAAGACATAAAAACCTCCTATTCCAAGATGCTCAGCAGCCTCCCAGGACCACATTCACCCTCTCTTAACCTACCTACTTCCCTACTCCTCCTTCCTTCTTCCTCTCCACCCTCTCAACAACTCTACCCTACACATCCCCCCTCCTTCTCTCCTCCTCTTTCAGATGTGGTCCTGGAGGTCGACTGAGCCTCCTTTATACATTATATCTCACTACCATTCTAGTATACCAAAATATAACTATACATAAGAGATCCCTTTCCCCCCTCCCCCCTGGACTTCCCGGAACAAAATACAGGATTAAAGCACATCCCATTCCATATCTAAATTACAATTTAACTAAACAAACATAATACAATCAATATTTACATACTTTAACTCTAACTAAAACAATAAGTAAAAACAATATATCTACTCAAAAACTATATGATATTTATTCATTCCATACTTTCTCTGAATATAATCTATCCATCTCCAACATTTAAGCTGTAAACTAAAATACATACAAGACAATTTTTAAAGATCTAAATATTATCTATAAAACATCTTATATAAATTTTCTCTTAAATTTTACGCTTAAGTTTTTCCTTCACTTTCTTCACTCTTAAGTCAATACTTTCGAAGAAATCTTCTTATCTTTCATTGGATCAGCAGCAGCATTCCAGTCTCCAAACATATACAAAAACCTATAAAATTGTTTTTGATAAAATCAAACCATTCACATTCAGCGTCATCAACTTAACCATCCTTTGGTTTGTGGAGCTTATTAAGCATTCCCTGCAAATCTGTCGTTACAGATCTCTTTGGCCTCGCCCCTCCCACTGGCTCCGAAGTCGGTGAATATGTTATGGATACAATTTCTTTTTGTTGTTGCTCTCTCTCTTTACGCCTATAGGCAGCACGGGTCATTCTTTGCTCCTTTGAGTTCACTCCCAACTTTTGACTTAAGATTGACTTGCTTGGGCATTTTGAACTAGAAGTCGGGAGTGAGGGAAGAGTTCCAGAAAGGGGGAAAATAGTTCATAATGAAGAAAGGAGAAGTTTCTCAAAGAGCAAGTACTCAGAGTACTATATGGTAGTGATGATCATATAATTGCCAAGGTCTATATAAAGTTATTAAAATTGAATTTGGAAAATGAACATGGGTTTAGAACAAACAATAATTGGTTGTAAGTCATTATTTATAAATCCCCATTGTCCAATGGTAAAACTATATCATGACTTCCTATGATAGGTAATCCAGTTGTTCACAAAGGCTGTTTTGAAATGAAGTGTGGAATTCATCCTGAAGCATCTTTCATATAATGGCAAAATGTTCATCCTCTCCAAATGTATATCAATGGTGATCCAGAGTCTTACCCAAGTACTAAGAGCTGAGCCAGTCCCATAGATTAACAGCACTGTTTGTACTATTTTACCCCAATTGCAATTTCCTTCCTTCCTTCCTTCCTTCCTTCCTTCCTTCCTTCCTTCCTTCCTTCCTTCCTTCCTTCCTTCCCACTTGAATCTTAGATGTTCACTTTCCAAAAGTGAACTTTCACAAAGGCTATATGGCCTTGAAATACCCAAAAAACAGTTCTGTAAAGAAAAAAGCTGTGGCTAAACTTTTAATTTTATATTCGATGGAATCAGAATAAGACTGACAATTTGCAGCATTAACTGAACAGGATTCTCATGGTCATCCTGAGATATTTCACACATAGGTGATGGACGTTGCATAGCCATTACAAAGCATCTGTAATTCATGGTAGGAACCCTTATATTAGGAAGACATTCATTTTACCACAAGTCACTTGTATGCGTTTGTGACAGACTCTGAGTACTTGCTCTTTGAGAAACTTCTCCTTTCTTCATTATGAACCAAAGAGAGACCTTCTTTAAGTTAATCACAGCTTCTTTGTTATCGAGCAAATGGTGAGAAAATCACTAGTCAATCATCTTAGAGTCTAAAATGCTGCTTTTATAATGAAGTGCACTAAAATCATCTGCTAATCTGTTCTTTTTTTTTAGTTTATAGTCTATTTTTTTAAAGGACAAGGCTGACTAAGAAAGAAAAAAAAGTTTAGGTATTGTTGTTCTTTTCCCCCCAAGTATGTGGTCAGTCTTCATTCTTGATTTGGCTTCACTTAACAAGGAAAAAAATGGAATCTTAAAGTGAAAGAACATGTAGACAGCCTGATTTTTTTTTTAAAAAAATGAAGTTATATGAGGATTGTGTTAACAAAGCTTCTTGCATCTAATGTTTCTTATTAGTCCATCTATATGGGGATGTACTTGCACTATTGTAGTTATTTATTGGGGTCGGTGAGGGATGCCAGATTCTGTGGGGAATATTCTGAGGAAGAGAGTAATAAGGGATGATAGCAGAGATGTCTGCAGATTATGGTTAAAAAAAAGAGTTTCAGAGGGTGGATCAGGATAGGAATAGATATAGGCATACAGAGAATCCTTCTACTCGTACAATTTTTATTTCTGGACACTAAGATTCTCATGCCAATGAAGTAGTGTGAGCTAATGTTATATACAAGTGAAAATATTATTTACAAAAACCAGCAAGTGCAAAATAATACATAGAGACATATAATACCACAAATTAAGTCCTAACCTATTTAATTTTCCTCTCTTTCAAGTATCTTTTCCTCACTTTCAACTTTATTACAGCTTCTTCTTCCTCTTCTTATCTCAGTTACTGAGACTGGAATGTCCATGAGTTTTCTCCTGGTTGTCTCGCTGCCAAACAAAAGCTTTGCTCTGTTGATACTTTGCAGGTAGTCCTCCACTTATGACCACAATTGAGCCCAACAGTGAGTTTTGACCCATTTTACGACTTTTCCTGCCATGTTTGTTAAGTGAGTCACTGCGGTTGTTAAGTTAGTAACACGGTTGTTAAGTGAACCAGGGTTCCCCATTGACTCTGCTTGTCAGAAGGTTGCAAAGGAGGATCACATGACTCCCTGGACACTGCAACCGTCATAAATATGAATCAGTTGTCAAGTATCTGAATGTAAATCACGTGACCACGGGGGTCCTGTAACGGTCATACATGTGAAAAATGATGATAGGTCATCAGTTGTAACTTTGAATGGTCACTAAATGAACTGTTGTAAGACAAATAACCATGTATAACCATGAAATATATATACCTCTGTACAGGGGTCTTCTAGCATTTCCCCCTCTCTGCCTACATGTTTCAACATCCCAGGATCATGTGATTGCCATTTGCAACTTTCCCAGCTGGCTTCCCATAAGCCACTGATGGTGAACCTTTTAGAGACCGAGTGCCCAAACTGCAACCCAAAACCCACTTATGCATCGTCGGGTGCCGGGTGGGTGTGGCCAGTTGGGTGGGTGTGGCCCATTGGAGATATTTATTGTATTGTACTGTTTTTATTTACCTGTAAGCCGCCCTGAGTCCCTCGGGAGAAGGGCGGGGTATAAATGAAATAAAATAAATAAATAAATAAATTGGGTGGGTGGGTGTGGCCCATTGGGTGGGCGTGACTGCGGTGGTAACAGCAGACTGGGTGGGACTAAAAAGTTCAATCAATCAATTCCAACTTTGCAAGATCTTTTTTTTCCTCGCGAGAAGTTGAAATTGATTGATTGATTGAATCTTTTTCTTTTTTGCCACATGGCGGCGGAGGCCTAAAGCGAAAAGGTTTTATAAAACCCAGCTGAAGGCCTAGGACTGGGGCGACGGTGCGCGTGCCCACAGAGAGGGCTCCGAGTGCCGCCTCTGGCACCCATGCCATAGGTTCGCCAACACTGCCATAAGCAAAGTCAGTGGGGGAAGCTGGATACAGTTAACAACCGCCTGATTCACTTCTTTGGTGTGTATTTTCACAGGCAAACAATACTGTACTGATTATATGATTTCATATAAGCTCATATGATTTGCAGTAGTAGTAGTATTCCTTGCTTCATGACCATTTAGCGAACACTCAAAGTTATACTATAATGATGCTGAAAAATTAAGTTATGATTGGTTCTCACACTTAGAACTGTTGAAGTGTCCATACAATTACGTGATCATGATTTGGGTGTTTGGCAGCTATCATGCATTTATGCTGGTTGCAGCATCCCATGGTCACATGATCATCATTTGCGACCCTCCCAACTGGCTTCCACGAAGCAAAGTCAAAGGGGAAGCCAGCAGGGTAGGTTGCAAGTCACCGTCCCATGATGCTTTGGTGACTCACAAGTACTATGGCGAAAAGGTCATAAAATTGAGTGTGGTCACATGATGCCTCGCTTAATGACTGTGCCACTTAATAGTGAATTCTCCAGTCCCCATTGTCATAAATTGAGGACTACCTGTAAATATAGCACAGATTTGTGTTGCAGTGAGGGCTGTGAATTTGAAAAATGAATGTTAACAAGGTCCAAAAGAATTGTATTTGACAGGCTTACATGCTTACAAGCACATAACTGGCAAAAACTAATGCAAGTGGATGAATTTGTGCATTTTTTCTAGAATTATGGTTGATGATTAAAAAAAACAAATGGAGAAAATTTAATATATGAAAATTTTGCTTTCAGAGTGATGAGGGTGATCTCTTCAAAGGCATGCAAGAGTGTCCATGCAGAAAAATTAAGACAGTGGCTTCAGCAGCAAGATCAAAGCTCTACCTGTTTATTATGGCCAACATCTTCACTTTTTTTTAACCATACTTTGCAGACACCATGAAGAACTGAGTGTTTGTTAAGAGAAACTGTAATGGTTTTGAGTTGAATAAGAACCAGTTTCTGCCCATTTGGTTTTAGGGAATTGGGTAGATCAGGAAAAAAATAAAGGTAATTTGAATGCAGTAAAAATGGGATTCTGGTGCTTGGTAAAATAAGGAGAGACAGGGTCAAGAATGAATGAATGTGGATAGATTGAATATAGAAAGAATTGACCATTTCTGGTCATTTCACCATTTGCTGAACATTTAATTCTCTAATTCTGCAACATCTTATTCCCACAGGACTGTCTTATGTCTAAAGATATTTACCCATGTACTAGGGCTGTATTACTATTATCCTCCTCATCTTTCCTTTTACCTTCTACTGTTGGTATCTTATGATTATATTGCTTTGTTGTTTGTATGTACACTGAGAGCTTAGGCATCGAAGACAAATTCCTTGTGCGTTCAATCACATTTGGCCAATAAAGAATATTCTACAAGGAATGTAGTGATCAGGCCAGGGAGATAGTATGAATGAATGAGAACTGAATTGCAGTCAAAATATTTGAATAACAAGTGAATGGATTAATGAGCCAGTTGGAGGTGGGACCCCAGAAAGGAAAGATGAGAAGTCTGACATTCAAAAAGCAAAATATGAAGTGCTGTATAGCTACAATGGAAGTGGGATGTTTTGCAGATATAGAAAGACATGAAATGGTGTAGCAAGTCATGTTGGTGTAAACTAGTTTTAGGTGTATCTCCTTATCTTGCATCATCAATTTATTTGGCTTAGTATTTCTTTCTCTTTTTTCTGCACTTTGCATAAGATTGCCTACTCCATAAGAGAACAGCATAGCGGAAATGTACATATACATATGTATGTATAGAAAATCTTCCAGAATTTTCCCCCTTTTCCTGCAGAGCCAGTATGTGTCAGGTGGAGATGGTTGTGATCTAGGCTAAGCCAAGTCCCTTCTGCTGGGCAGCTGATAACAGTTTTAATATTTATATTTGCTCTTAGCCATCTCCCGGGGTTCAAAGGCTCCAGTAAACTAGGAGCAAAGAAAGCAGCAGGCAGGCAGAAACAACAACAATCATGAAATAAATAAATAAGGAAGAAAAAAATAATATCTCTCCCAACGGGCAGATGCATTCCAGTTCTTGAGATTTCACATGGGGAAGCTGAGCCACCAAAGGAGCTACCAATTAGGGATGGCAAATATCAACAGGCTGATCTGTTTTCCCAGCTGGAAAGGAATTAAATAAGCCCACTCTTTTCTACATATGCTGAGGGCTTCTTTTGATGTTCAACATTATTCTGTCTTCCCAACAAAACCACTCTTTTCAAGGACCCAGAAAATCCACAGCAGCTTATCACGATGGAAGGATTTTGTTTCTACCGCAGTAATAGAACAGGATTCCACAGATACATTCCAGTCAAATGTACTGAAGAAAAATAAAGATATTTTTGTGGCTTTCTGAAAATAGGCCCATTTTTAGTCCAAAAAAGCTAGTGCAATCCTTGGTTGTATGAACAGAGGCATAGAATCAAAATCATGTGAAGTATTAGTACCACTATATAAATCCTTAGTAAGACCATACCTGGAAAACTGCATCGAGTTTTGGTCACCACATTACAAAAAAAGATGTTGAGACTTTGGAAAAAGTGCAAAGAAGAGCAACTAAGATGATTAAAGGCCTGGAGACTAAAACATATGAAGAACAGTTGCAGGATTTGGGAATGGCTAGTCTAGCGAAAAGAAGGATAAGGTGGGCTGCCACAAAGAAGAAGGGATCAGCTTATTTTCCAATGCACCAGAAGGCAAGACAAGAAGCAATGGATGGAAACTAATCAAGGAGAGAAGCAACCAGGAATTCAGGAGAAAGGATTATTTTTAAAGGCTACATAGGTCCAACTATAGGAACAAAAAAGGCAAAATGGTACAAATCTCATAAGATACTCACTCTGAATGTCATTAAGTACAAACTCTGGAATATGCTGTCCTAAAACATAAGTCACATTTTGTATCAGCTTTATACCAGAGGTTCTATGAAGTCATTCAAAGGGTGCACTAATAACATTTTACTACATAATTACTAAGAGTTCCTAGTAAATGCCTCCAAGCACAACACTACTATAATCACTCAAATCTTTGACTTCTAAGAAGTGTTTTTTTATTCAGATAATACACTCTTTAGCAAGCGGAGAACAATATTTAGATACAATCTCCAAATTTATTTCAGTACGTTCCTTCCTGATCAATGCCTTGGGTATAGGTGGATTTATGATTCCAGTTATTTTCTAGTCATCATTGTGTCTTGACAAATATTAAGTAGTCTGGATCCCACTTAATTTTTTTAGAGCTTTCTTTTTGTTTCCACTTGAGTTTATAGACAAATACTGTATATCTACTAATTGGGGTCCTGGGCAAACTTTACTACATTGATACTAATTGCTCTCAATTAGAGACTGCATAGAATTGCATAAGTGAACCACAATATATATGTTTAATGTTAACCTTGTAACCTTTTGAAGTACCGGTAGATTCATTACAGGGTATGGGACAGCCTTTTGAAGTAGCTTCATTATGGAGAATGACATTCAGAAATACTTTAGAAAGAATCACCTGGCAGACCTTGGCAGCATCACCTGGCTCATGTTTTTGATCTGGACTTTGAAGAATTGTATCAGGGAACATTCTCTTTCATTCTGGAAATGCATTATTTTCAGGCACATCTCATATCTGAATTCATAATTGCTGAGTTCTTAGTGTTCTCTGAGCTTGCTTCCCTTCCAGTATGCATTTCATTACCAGGCGAGATAATATCAGCAATGCACGGAGGAGTAGAGTTTGCTGGCTATGTATTTATATGGGATAGCTTGATTAGGGTATTGGTTCATGATTATTCTTGTTTATCAGTGCCTTTACTAACTGTGTACCACGAAGTTGGCAACCATTTCCAGCAAACATATAGATTTTTCTCCATGATGATCTGTCCCTAACCTGGTCTTTCAGATCTTCCAATGTTGCATTCATCACCGCTGTAACTGAATCCATCCACCAAGCTGCTGGACTTCCTCTTTATTTCCCTACTTTCACCTTTCCAAGCATTATTAGAGCTTTCTCCAGAGAGTTAAGTCTTCATATAATCTGTCCGCAGTTGGATAATTTGAGTCTTGTCACTTGTGCCTCAAGTGGCAACTCTGGATCCAAATTTGTTTGATGATCCATTTGTTTGTTGTTGTTTTTTTACTGTTCAAGACTCTCAGAAATCTTATGTTACTCAGAGATTAAAAGTATCAATACTCTTCCTATTCTGCTTCTTTGGAGTCCAGTCTGGTGCTAGTTCCTGTTTATTTGGGTATTGGATAACATCCCCGTGAAAAGAATCAAGTTCAGCAATTCTACCCAGAGGTACATAAATTCTTCACTATTGCATCCTCATATAAATGATTCTGATTCAAAGGAGGAGGAATTAATAATTATAGGAGGGTCTCCAGTTCCTATTTTATGACGTTTTAGAGTCCTAGAAATGGGTATAGCAATAGCATTAGAATGAGAGAAGCTACTATGTATTAAATCAGACCATCAGGCCATCTTGCTTAGCATTGTCAAGCTGACCAGCATTTCAGAAAGGAGTTTACAAACATCTCTCCCCTTTGTCAACACTGACTAAAACCAATCACTAAGGAAGGCGGTGAACTACTGGCACACAGTGCCTCCCACTCCTAACCACCACCACCCCCAATCAGTCTGAAAGATACTGGTTGACAGTACAAAATCTACTGAGAGATCAAGAATCACTAGGATGGGGAAAAAACTGAGGAGAAATTTCCTCACAGTGAGAACAATTCACCAGAAGAATGGGTTGCCTTCAGAAGTTGTGGGTGTTCCATCATTGGACATTTTAAAGAAGAGATTGGACAGCTATTTGTCCAGAATGGTATGAGGTCTCCTGCTTGTGCAAAGGGTTGGCCTAGAAGATCTCCAAGGGCCCTCCCAACTCTGTTATTCTATACTCTATTATTATAACAGAATATCACCCCCATACCAATTCCAGTAAAGGTTATCAGCAAGTACAATCAACTATGCCTTGCTACTATAACCTGGCCTGAAGCCAAACTGAAATGGGTGCAGATAATCTGTTTCCTGCAAGATCCCTTCTAGCTGTCATCCAACCACCTTTTCCACAACCTTCTGTAGAAAGGGAAGATTACACATGTTCCAGAGCTTATACAAACTTGCTTTCAAATGTCTTATCCATATTATAGTCACTCTTCACAAGAAGGCATGACATCGTAATCCTTGGCTGTGCTTTTTCTGTGGATTCTGAGGTTTTGCCCTTTGATAGACACAATGCTTAGAGCAATCTTTCCAGATGCAGAACAGATGCTATGACTTGAATTACATGTCTTCCAAAACAAGGCTATTTATTGTAAATGAGGGAATACAGTCTAATGTAATCCCACCATACAAATGATTAACTTTTCTGCACTCAAGAACAATAATTCCATTGTTTCAGAACTGCTGAGGAAAGTAAAATTATAATTGAGCCTACAATACATATGTGGGGATTTCTGAGGCAAGGCATTATTCCCATTGTTTTTTAAAGAAAAGGATGGCAAATGCATGTCTTAGTACCCTTGATTTTTGACAGCTGACCTTTCAGGTCTGGATTTAGTTGAGTCTAGTGCAGGGGTCTTCAAATTTGGCCCTTTTATGACTTGTAGACTTCAACTCCCAGAATTCCTCAGCCAAGCATGCTGGCTGAGGAATTTTGGGAGTTGAAGTCCACACGTCATAAAAGGGCCAAATTTGAAGACCCTGGTCTAGTGGGATATCATACTCCATCTCCTGTAGTTTTTTAATTACCACACATCCTACCTGAAGAACAATGGTTCTTCATAATTTCCCGTAGCAGTCTACTTTTCAAAATATTCAGTGCAATATTTCTGAGGCTTTGCTTTCCATAAGCTGCCAGATTCTTGGATCAAGAACTTAGTCATCTTTATCTGTTTCTGAGATATTATCTTTGCCTCTGGTACTATATGAATATCAATATTATTTTAGCTCTCTTCTGCTGCATTCTTTATTGTAGGATTTGGTAGGAAGGAGGAGGGAGATAGAAATGGAAAGTGGGATTCTCTAGCCAAGTCACCCATTTCTCAGCTGTCACGCTCAGCCAGTTTTTGCTATTAGTGCCCTTTCGTGCATTTAATTGGTCCCTCCTTCCAACAAGACTGACTCCATTTGGGGGAAAATTGGAAATTCAGCTCCAACAGTTTTTTCAACTTTATTGTAATGTGCTCAACTGGGTTGGGCTGTGGCAAGGAATACAATGTTTGGTTTGGAGATTGCAAAGTGTCAATATTTGTGGAGAACAAAACTGTATTTTGCTCAATTAATTCTCAAAAATGCTGATGTTGCTTTCCCTTTGCATAAATGGCCTGGTTATTTCCATTTAGTACAAGCCTTGTGCTGGTTTCTAAATACTTATTAGTCCAAAAAGTTCTTTTTAAAATTTTAAGTTTCATAATAATTATTTGGAATTAATACATCAGGAAGATTCAAGAACCTGCCACTAATCTATCTCTCCTCAAATTTCATAGAAAGGCATCCATTTCTTGCTTGAAATTAGGATGCTTTAGTCCAGGTCTTCAAACATGGCCCTTTTATGACGTGGACTTCAACTCCCAGATGATTAGGGGACTGGAGGCTAAAACATATAAGGAACGGTTGCTGGAATTGGGTATGTCTAGTTTAACGAAGAGAAGGACGAGGGGGGACATGATAGCAGTGTTCCAATATCTCAGGGGCTGCCACAAAGAAGAGGGAGTCAAGCTATTCTCCAAGGCACCTGAAGGCAGGACAAGAAGCAGCGGGTGGAAACTAATCAAGGAGAGAAGCAACCTAGAACTAAGGAGAAACTTCCTGACAGTTAGAACAATTAACCAGTGGAACAATCTGCCTCCAGAAGTGGTGAATGCTCCAACCCTGGAAGTTTTTAAGAAGAGACTGGACAGCCATTTGTCTGAAATGGTGTAGGGTTCCTGCCTGAGCAGGGGGTTGGACTCGATGACCTCCAAGGTCCCTTCCAACTTTATTATTATTATTATTATTATTATTATTATTATTATTATTATTATTATTATTATTATTATTATTATTATTATTATTATTATTATTATTATTANGTGCTTTTTCAGAAGGCAACTGGACTGTTTTTCCTTGAGGAAGAAAAAGAAGAAGACATTTCACTTCTCATCCAAGAAGCTTCATCAGTTCTGAATGACCTGATGAATTGATGAAGCTTCTTAGATGAGAAATGAAACATTTTCTTCTTCCTCCTCAAGGAAAAAAACAGTCCAGTTGCTTTTTGAAAAAGAACCTTTGAGATATTTAAGTAAGAATTGGGCAACCATCTCCCCTCACAGGAATATTGCAAGAGGGTCTGGCATTGAAGATTCTGCCATAAATTGGGAGGCAAACTAGATTATCTCTAGGAACATTCGATTTATACAGTAGTTCTGTGAAGAAATTTTTTTACATACGTGGTGGGTATGTAAATTTTTAAAAGTAGGAATGTGTTCTATTCAGGCACAATAAAGGAACTGATCCTTTAGAAAGCCCCAGATTAAATCTAATTTGGATTTCAATTCCCATTACCTCATCTGCATGTGGCATGTTGTCTGCTAATGACTGAAATTCTCATCCAATGTTTCTGAAGGCATCAGGATAGTGAAGCTGTTTACATGGAATGTCTTTCCTGAAGCCAGATAGCTCTGAAAATAAATACCTGTGTAGAGTTTGAACTCAGTGGAAATCATTTGATAAATGGCTAACATCATTGAAAGTGGAAAACAACTACAAAATGCACAAAGTCTTAGTTTGACCGCTTCAAGACCTTCCTGATGATTTCACTTTGGCAGCTGGCTTGATGGCAATCATTCCTTATAGTTTTGCATCAGTATCTGTCCAAAGGAATAAGGGAAGAAGTTAGCACAAGGGCCAGCAAAACTTTTTATTGTGTGAAAACCCAGTGTACTTTGGAAGTTTCTTTGTCAGAGTAGTGTGCTTACTAGCTAAAGCACTTCAGTTAGAGGATACCAGCAAATATAATGTAATCATTACTTTAGCTGTTCTTTTGTTTTCAGTATCTTTTTTTCTTCACTAGCTATCATGCGTGTCCAGAAGACCTGGAAAAGGACTTGAAAAATAGAAACCAGATGCACAGCTTATTATCCTAATTCAGATCCAAAAGGGCATTTCTCTTAAGTGAGACCATCTCATGTCCTGGATAGGCCATATTCTTAATGCAACTTTAGTAACTGGGGTTCTGTAGCTAGACCATTGTATAGGTCCAGGTCCCTTTAAGGCCTGTTCCTGGAATCTAATCATCTAATTATAAGTGTGGTATAAACTCAGGAACTACAGATAATTATGAGGATCCAGATCTTAGTGGGTTTTACTAGCAACTAACAAATAATGAATTCTCTTGGACCATCATAGATTCCACTATTCAGTGATTGCCAAAATAATATTCAATGAAAAGAAGTCTATCATCTTAGAATCAGTGGGCCTTCAGGGTAAATATAATAAACACTGAGATGCCAACATGTCAAGAAAAATGAATTCTTGCTTTTTTCCTTGCCTCAATTTATGCTGATGGATGGTTTCATATAAAGTTAATAAATGCTAACTTTGGGTTTCAGACGCTGATTATCTATTATTGATAATGGTTGGCATTAGGAAGAAAATTCTTAATGGTACACAATCCGCATGTGACCCTCATGGGGAAAATGCTTTGCAACCCTAGGAATCTCTCACAGCATCTCACTGTAAAGCAGTGAATGATAGAATATTTTGCTACATGACCTTAGTAGATAGACAGATTAATATTTTATATAAATAAATAGGAAGGTGGAGTGTTTCAGTCATTGCAGTCTTCGGTCTGGGCCTTGAAGGTTTCAGCATTTTGTGCCCCTAAAATAGACAAATAGCTAGTGTAGTTGATACAACAAGGGTGTCCTATGCCCCCAAAACTAGGATTAGAGATAACACTTGCTATCAACAACAACCTTTGTTGATTTTGTATCAACAGCAGTTTCCAAATAGTATTTGAAAACAGCACTTTTATTAAGGAAGAATCAGGACTAGCAGATTTCCAGACTCCTTATTTTTAGGCTGGATTTGTCAGTTGCGTTTGTTTGACCCAGAAAGTCAAAGAACCAGACCAAAATAAGTATAGCAGAGTTTATTTTCTTAACATAGAGAATTGTATTTTTATTTATTTGTTTTCTAGAGGGAAAACAAATAAAATACAATATATTGCATATTATGAAATACAACAAACTAAACAACCAATCAGCAATTAACACATAACTTCACACATGGCTTTCTTATCACATTTACTCAGAACATCCTTTCACCTCTCTCCTCATAACTGCATCCCTGATCTTCTGAAGTGACTTTTCTTTTTTAACAATTTGTATTCTGCTAACTTCTAGGATCCAGAGCAGTAATGTGAAGTTGAAGTAACCCCCATTGAAAGGAAAGAAAATGTGATGTTTATTAATTGGGGGAAGGTATATAGTTGTCAAGGCTGAGCCCATGTAGATAGCACTGTAGCAATCCAGCTAGGAAGTGATTAGAACAGGGGTCCTCAAACATGGCCACTTTAAGACTTATGGACTTCAACTCCCAGAATTCCCCAGCCAGCCATGCTGGCTGGGGAATTCTGGGAGTTGAAATCCACAAGTCTTAAAGTGGCCAAGTTTGAGGATCCCTGGATTAGGACATGAGTGGCCATGTGCAAGGCCTCCTTCCCACTCACCCTCCATAGCTACAGTGGCTCCTGGCTCCTTGAGAAGCAGTAATGAATCCAGGAGGACCCCCAAATTATTCACCAGTTCTTTCTGTGAAGTGCTACCACATCAAGAATCAAAGACGACACCTTTGAAAGGCCTGGAAACTAAAACATATGAAGAACGGTGGTAGGATTTGGGTTTGGCTAGTCTTGAGAAAGAAGGACTAGGGGGGACATGATAGCAGTATTTGAGGGGCTGCCACAAAGAGGAGGGGGTCAATTTATTTTCCAAAGCACCAGAAGGCAAGACAAGAAACAATGGATGGAAACTAATCAAGAAGCAACCTAGAACTAAGGAGAACTTTTGTAACAGTGAGAAAAATTAACCAGTGGATACCATGCCTTCAGAAGCTGTGGGTGCTTCATCACTGGAGATTTTTAAGAAGAGACTGGAAAGTTATTTGTCTGAAATGGTATAGGGTCTCCTAGAGCAGGGGGTTGGACTAAGAGACCTCCAAGGTCCCTCCCAGCATTATTCTGATTGATTGATTGATTGATTGATTGATTGATTGATTCAAAAGCTATTCCATCTTGCTAGGGCAGAGTCAGAGATGTTTCCTCCCCATTTGGAGTCTCACAATCTCCAGGCACTGGACTAGCACTGGAATGGCCCCCTTTGGTGAGCCAAGGGTAGAGATTTATAGCAGGGTACATGACTTTCCCCAGCAGTTTCACATAGATATTCAAGAGGATCAGTAAAAGGGCCAAGAGCTGAGGCACTCCACATTGCAGGGGCTTAGGGCTAGATCTCTCCCCCCTCCAACACCTACTGGAAAGGGCCATGGAGAAAGGAGAAGAATCACTGAAAATTTGTGCTTCCACTTCCATCTCGCAAAGCCCAGAAAAAAATCAGAAACTTGAGAATTTTCATTAGTCACCCATTGTGCCTGGTGAAATACATAAAAGAAGAAGATAAAATATATATTTGCAAAGTCAGGTGAGAAGATTCTGAGAATCACCCCAGTGTTCTCAGAGATTTATCCTATTCAATCTCTTCCAGGTTATTTTCCCCACCACTATTCTAGCTATTGATTGCATTCAACATTGATTGAAATAAAAATCCAAGCTAACATTCCACCATTCTGAGAAAGAATGTAATCAGCACAGTAGCTGAACTGACCAAAAAGTCCCTGTAAAACTTGCCTGATGTGTTTATTATAACAAGATTGGCAAAATAGACAATGGCAATTCCACTCTGACCAGGTGAGAAGATTTCATCTTCTGCTGCTTTTTTCTGCTCAAAAAAGAGAGCATCTACTAAATCAGGAGTGTCAAACTCACAACGTCACGTGACGTGTTGTGACTTTTTTTTCCATTGCCAGCAATGGGTTGGGCGCGGTTTTGGCATGACTCATCTGGCCCACAGGCCGGCAGTTTGACACCCCTGTACTAAATCAATAAAGGAAATTTGTTTGGGAAATGGGAGTCAATAAATATTGGTAAATATTTATTATTGTTACAATGGACTACCATAATTATTTTTCTACCAACAGAGCAGTATTTTGGTAGGAAATGATATAACTTTAGATCAGGGTCTAAATGTGTCTAACTGAGGAATTCTAGGAGTTGAAGTCCATATGTCTTAATTCAGTGGTGAGATTCAAATATGTGCGCAACCGGTTCTCTGTGTGGATGGCGCTTCCGGAAGTCCATTCTGGGTCTGGGCAACAAAAAATTAGCTACCGGTTCTGCCGAACTGGTGCAAACGGGCTGAAACCCACCACTGACTTAGTTGCCAGGATTGAGAAACGCTGCTTTACATCAACAGCAGAATAAATGCCTTTTAAACTGACTATAAAATCACCATTGAAAGATATTTCTAAGATGTGCTTCTTTATCAGGCCAGTTCCATACCTATACTGTATAATTTCAGTAATAAATATTTAGTGGTATTCTTCAGTAGTATTATCTGCACTTCTACGTTGATTCTTCACTGTGAGGTTCAGTAAGATGGATCATACTGAAATACTGGCTGCTGGCATTGATTACCAACATCAGGGAATTAGCCATAAGAAGCTGATCTGACTTGTATTCCAAGTTGGCAGTTTACCCAAATGTACACTCCACCCTCGCATACATCCATCTTGAATATTTAGTCTCTTCCCAAACTGTTATTTCCTCTTCATTTTGTTTTCTACCTATTTTTTTGCCTGTTGAATTAGACAGATTCTTTAACAATACATCCAAATTCATTGGCTTTAACATATTTACCTTTTTTTCCCCAGGGACTCAACAGTGTTTTTGAAGTTTACCTGGTGGGAAACAACTCCAACCATTTTATCATCTCTCCAACGTCAATCCAAGGAAAAGCAGACATTCGGATTAGAGTGGCAGTCCCCCTGGATTTCGAGACAATCCCTCGCTACATATTTTCTGTAAGGCTTCCCCAAACGTTGCATGAACAGTATGGGGAGGTGGCAGAAAGCCAAGGGACTGAATAAGATTAGGCATTGTCCAGCTATGATATGGGATATTGATATATATGGGTGTACACATGTGATGGCTAATTTGTTTAGAATAGATTTTGCAACAAAATAGTTTACTATTCTTCATTATAGGAGATAAAGCAAAGATAGTAGGATGATTAAGCTGATTAGATACTCATAGCCACCAGTACAGGTAGTCCTTGACTTACAATCATTCATTTAGTGACTGTTCAAGGTTACAATGACACTGAAAAAGTGATTTACAACCAGTCTTCACGCTTATGACCATCGCAGCTTCCGCAAGGGTCATGTAATCAAAATTCAGGTGTTTGGCAACCAGCATGGATTTACAATGATTGCAGCATCCTGGGGTCATGTGATCATCATCACCTTCCCAGCCAGGTTCCACCAAGCAAAGTTAGAAGCCAGATTTGTTTAATGATGTCGTTTGCTTAACAACTGCAAAATAATCATAAAATTGGTCACAACTCACTTAAACAACTGCCTTGCTTAACAACAGAAATTCTGGTCCTAATTGTTGTCATAAGTTAAGGACTACCTGTATGGTCACCATTAACATTATCAAGAGTTCAGAATCTTTCAGGTTCATGTTCCCAGTCCTTCTTCCCACAAACCTGTAAAACACACTAGCTCAGGGGTCTTCAAACTTGGCCCTTTTATGACTTGTGGACTTCAACTCCCAGAATTCCTCAGCCAGCATGCCTGACTGAGGAATTCTGGGAGTTGAAGTCCACAAGTCATAAAAGGGCCAAGTTTGAAGACCCCTGCACTAGCTATTACCCTATACTGCAGGTGAATGCTGCTTTCAAGAATGTAGAGGCTCAATTATTACAGTGTAATAACACAAGACTTTTCTTTAAATAAAATGTGCACAGAATTACTTGTCCATAAAGACTACTATAAACATACTTTTGGTGACATTTCTGTCTTCTTTGCTTTAAAACCATTCTAAATTGTTTATTTAAAGATTCTCTCACTCTCCAGCCCAAACATCAGAATCTTACTTTAGAAGTAGCTAACCTGTTTTATTCTTTTCCAATACTGGAAAATTACTATGAGCAATTTCCAATTTAGTTGGCACCCAGCATTCACCCAGTTAATCTCTATATCCAGATCAAAGCAAGCACACACACCATTCAGTTCAGCTGGAAAAAAGTATAGCTTGATGTTTACTTAATAAACATCTACAAATGTAAAAGAAACTGGTAAAACAGGGATTAAAAGCAGGTAAAAACAGAGACAGACTGAAACGACAGGCAAGAATTTATATTTATATCTACTAAAAAGTGCAGCACTTTCAAGAGCCTCTGAAAACAATACCACAGATAATTTGCATGCAGAGTCCCAAAGGGACTTTGGTTATTCCCAGCTTTAACATAGAAGTAGCAGAACTGAGAGAAAAGTAAGACAGCAGGTGATCCCTTCCCTATTCTGCACCAGTAAAAGAACAAATTGGTGGATGGGGATGATGCATCCAACATCCAGGTGTACATATTTGTATGAAATTGTTAAAGTGCATTTGGTGTGTTTTCATAAAATTTTATAGTTCCTGTGCCATAGGCCAAGCAGCAGTGGAATTAGGTCATATGCCAGAATAGGCAGATGCTTAATGGAGCACAGCTGCAAAAAGTTTGTGTGTATATTCGCCCTTTTGCTGAATAAATCCCAGAATACTTATCAAGCTTGGCTGGAATACCTTCCAGGTTTTATGTTCATTGGCAGAATGACTTGTATGAGCCTTTCTTTTAAAAATATAAATCTTAACTGTATTGAACTTGAAATAATTTTTCTAGATTCTTGTTTTCATGTAACATGTTAACTCTAGCAATGCAGACATGAAGGTTAGTTTACCCTTAACAAATGGAGTTCTGGGGGTCTACAGTACCTATAAACTTTTAAAGATTTTGTTTTGATGAGGGGCCTGTGAGCTAATTAGCTTAGCAATAAAATAGAATAGAATTGCTTTGACACAATACAGATTAATGACCAACTGTCAGATTTGAATCTTAAGACCAAATCTTGAATACAAAAATAAATTACATAGATTACTTGGGGAGGAGAGGTGGGAATGGCCTTTAACTTTTAAGTGAAAACAAAGAGCTAAGCATGCATTCATATGAGATGTCTCACTTTATGACTGCATCACTTAGCAATGGCAATTCCAATCCCAATTGCCATTGTTAACCAAAGACTACTGGTAATAAAAAAAAAATACTCCTAGATTTGTTTGTTGGACACGAGTGTTCCAGTTTGTTCCCATGTTTGTTGGATATACATTGCCTTGGATATAATACAGTGGTGGGATTCAGATATGTGAACAACCGGTTCTCTGTGTGGATGCTGCTTCCAGAAGTCCATTCTGGGCCTGGGCAACAAAAAATTAGCTACCGGTTCTGCTGAAGTGGTACGAACCAGCTGAATCCCACCACTGATATAATATCCTTCAAATGCTTATTTTCATAATAATTACTTATTGTGATTTATTTATCTGAAACCATTTTTATCCTGCCCTCCAGTCAAACATTTCCTAGAGAACCTAGGAAGTGCTCACAAGCTTAAAAAGCAAAACATTGCAGTGACAGAAGAAAGAAAAAAAAAGGATGGAGAAGAAAGAACTAAAACACTGAGCTCGGATGGCTATTGTAGAATGACAAACTGGATACAGTTCAAGGAGAATTAGAATTGGATGGGGCTGGTCTCCAGGAATAGCCCCATCTCACCTTATCCCCCCTTAGATCTGGCTTGATAAATTTGCCACAGTAATCCCTTATATCAAGGGTTGGCAACCTTTAGGTGTAATGAGTTTTTGTGCTTTGATCCTAGTACACCATCCTGTGAGAGACAAGCAGCCAAATAAATCATATAAATAAAATAGAGACAGCATTTAATATTTGCTTGGAGTCAAGGACCATTAAATGCTGATGTCATATTACACATCTAAGCAATACCAGGCCCCTCTGCTGGCATGTGGGGCTTGAGAATTTGTGACCTTCTCTGAGAATAGTTGAGTAAGAAATTAGTTTTACTGGTAGCTGTGGGTCACTGAACCATGATCTGTGAACAATCTTTAGGATCTCTCATATGATGATGAGAAAAAGCAGCTGTGGAAATACAGAGCTAATGCAAAGCTAAGCATGCATTAACTCTGCGCCTTTGGGAACATGAAAAACAAATCTGTATGAGTTCCAGAACTTTCTACATTTCATGTTAATTGCCTTATTATTGGACAGCAGAAAAGTAGATTGTCATCGATGGGTAGAAAGTCACAACGTTAATCAGCTGAGCATGGCAAAAATGAGGGATAAAAATATTGGCATATATCGATTAGCATTAATTGCTACTTCACTCATGACTGTCTGTCTCATAGGATTCATCTTTAGCCAAAAGAGAGAGAGAGAGAGAGAGAGAGAGAGAGAGAGAGAGAGAGAGAGAGAGAGAGAGAGAGAGAGAGAGAGGGCCCCAGCTGCAGCAGCTTAAATAGAACTCCCCCCCCCTTTTTTTTATGGTTTGCCGCTATGAAAGTTTTATATCCTATAAAACTTCAGTTTAAATGCATCTCTCAGGCAGTGGGGCTCTTCCCAGCTGCCTGCTTGAGCTGCATCCCAGGGTTTCAGTGAGCTGTAAATTTGTAAAAAGTCAGAGCTGCCTCTATAAACACCATGCCAGCAGCCTCTGTTGCTATTAGTCTTTATGCACTGGCGGTGGCGGCAGCAAAGAAGCATGAATAAAATTCAGATTTTCTGAAGAACTGTAAGGCATAAAACATAAATAGAAATTACTGGGGTTAAAGATTAAAAGATAAGCTTATCATAAATATGTGTGCGATAATCTTTGGACTGGTGTGGCAATAAAGGGGGTTTGCTTGATTAGCAGCATTCCAAGGCATCTTGAATATATATATTCATCAAATGTAAATTAGCAGCCTTCAAGCATTTGATGCATATATTCAAAGCTGCCTTTAATCCTAAACAAGCTCTCTTCATGAGTTTTAACCTACCCATCAGGGATACAAATACAGGGCTAGCAGCATCGTGATTAATATATATATATATATATATATATATTAATCACGATGCTGCTAGCCCTGTATTTGTATCCCTGATGGGTAGGTTAAAACTCATGAAGAGAGCTTGTTTAGGATTAAAGGCAGCTTTGAATATATGCATCAAATGCTTGAAGGCTGCTAATTTACATTTGATGAATATATATATTCAAGATGCCTTGGAATGCTGCTAATCGAATATATTCTAGTAGAAGTTTATGCTCTCAGAAGCATCATTTACAATTCAGCAAACTCCTACAGAACATGTCCTCTCTCTCTGTTACTTCCTCTGCTAGTAATATATTTTCTTGGAACAGGTAAAAAATATTGATAGATAAGGCTATCTAATAACAGCATGTAATCCTCTTGTGAGCCAGGCCAAAATTCAGACTATTGATTTCCAAACTTATCCCAATGCTAAATTTGCTCTCTTTTTTTTTTTACTAGCATATTGCTCTTCAGGTTTCAGATGTAGCCATCTTTCTTATTGTAAGGATTTGCAACATACTTTCAAGCAGAATCAAAGATGGGATGCCTGGATTGATGTATGGCATCAGACTTGTGAGCTAATGTATTTGGTGATACACCAACAGATTCTATGGACTATAAAATGTCCTTGGTGTTCCTTCTAAAGACCACGAAAAAAGAAAGCATGATAAAAAATATATTCCAGATTGACAAGCTGACCATCTCATTTTTCCCCCGTGATTTGTGCTGGTGGGATTTCCAGATGTTCTGGAATCTAACAGGTTCAGATTAACTTCTGTTTGCGGTTTGGTTCAAGGCTTCGTGCCTGGCCTGCTGTGAAAGACATTTATAGGGAAATAAGGGCTTTTCACTGGAAGAGAAAGTTTTATTCTAATTATTTTGCATTTCTTTTTCTTTAGTTATTTGCAAATGAGAGCATACCTGACCACGTTGGTTTTGCACGGGTGAAGATTAACCTCATCAATGAGAATGACAACCGACCGGTTTTCAGCCAGATCCTCTATAATGTTAGCCTGTTTGAAAACGTCACAGTGGGAACTACAATTCTGAGAGTTTTGGTAAGCAGGAGACATGCATTTCCCCAGTTGCTTAGACCAATACATTACAATCTATCTGTGGCTGAAACTTTTAAATTTTCAGCAACCTGAAAATGGGTTAGAAAATATGCTGGTTTTGTAATTAAGCACTTAAATGAATTTTGATCATCAGTATTCACATTCTAATGAAAATTACACAGACATGCATACTTGATTAGTTTCTTTAAATCTAGATTCACATATTTTTAATAGGTTTAGCTAGATCAATAGGTAGACAAGTAAAGGATGATAACTGTCCCTTCCTGTAGATCAGATTTTAAAGAATGTGGAACAGAAATATAAGGAATTTATGTTTATGCTTCTTTTCCAGTCAATTTAATCAGACATATGCTGCTAACCAAATTCTGAAAACTCTGTTGTGAATTTTTAATATTGTACAAGTCTTCACTTTTTAGAGATGTTAGGGATACCAGATCTGGGTTGCAAAAAATCCAGAGAACTACTAGCCGACAACAAAATATTATTTTTTTCTGTATCTTATTGCTCCCAATTTTAATTTCTTTGGGGTGGGAGAAGTTCCTTTACTTAATTATAGAAAGGAATTATTAGGGAAAGGAGAAAAGAAGCAACCATTTTTTTATTCTCATCTACTAGTCATTTGCCCAAATCTGATAACCTTCAGAACAAATAGAATGTTTTCTTTGACTTTCCATACTACAATTGATTTGAAGCTAGAAGTTTAGAATGCAGAACTTTTCCAGGTCAGGAACCCCACTTGGCCAGCTATGAGCCATACTACAACTAGGAATATGAGATCAGGAAAATTCTAAATTTCAATGTCTTCATTTCCTCTGCCACAATTAAATATAGCTGGCATGATTACTCTTCCGTAACACATTGGATCACCTTCGCTCACATCAAAAACTACAAATTGGTAACCATCTTGCCAGGTCTTCAAGGGCTCCCCCAGAACACTATAAACAGTTGCATACATGCCAGATCAGGGTATACCCCGATGGTGTCTGGCTTAGCAAACCTGGAACACAACAGCACCAAAACAAAGAAAGGACAGTTGAGCAAATGTTCTGCATCAGGAAGATGGAAACAGGCATCCTGAAGCTTCCTTAAGAGGGATAACACTTGGGCCAATTAGTATATATATTGCCTCCAAAGAATATTCTTTCCTTAAGCTTGATTGAAATAACAACCAGAGGGTTTTAGGAAATCTCATATTAAGCTGATTTTTACAATAAAACATTAGCAATTGCTGGTATTCTTTATACCACTGCGGTTACATAAGTATAATTTTCTTTCCTTTGAATAGGTTTCACCTCACAGGCCTTTTACACTTAGACTTTGACACGTTTGCAGATTCTTCACAAACTCTCTTCTGTTATAAACACAGGGGCTGAAAAGAGAGTTGTAGATAAATGGCAAAGTCATTGATTATATGCCGCAGAGCTGTGCTTGTGTTATCCAGTTCAGATGCATTGGCTTGTTTATATGGCTGTGAACAGTTTCATTGAGGAAAAATAATCAACGAAGGCAAACATATCTGCAGCCTAACTTGAATGGGCCTTGGATGCCTTTCCCAATAAGATATTCAACTCTGTCTGCCCACCCCATTCAGCACTAATATATTGTATTCCCCTACGTCCCATCAACCAACATATGCAAACAGGAAGACAGAACTCAGACAAAATGTTTTAAAGGGTTTATATGTAAGTGTGTTTATTCTACAAACAGATGGTATGAAACCATATAGAGCCCCTGAGCTGTTCCCATCTGACAGTTATTAATATTTCAAACAGATGTTTAGCTAGTCAGGCTGTCAAACACTAAACAATGAGATTGTTATAGCATCTTTTCTCCCCGTACTTCCAGCTATGCCAGCATTTTGAAGCAAATGCAAAATGCCAGGAGTTGAATCCTCTATGATAAATCAGAATACAGGCAATTAGCCTTGAAATTCAGATTGGCCTCCAAGCTGATCCCCAACTTTTAAGAAAGTGCTTGTTTGTGTTCTTTTGATACTCGAGAGGAAACACTCTGTACATGTCAAAAGTGCTGTTCATTTATGTGATTGTTCCTGAAAGACGTTGCACTCTCTAGGCACAATTGAATGTTGATGGGAAGAGTTCAGTAATGTGCAGATTGTGCTGCAAAATTACAAACTGTTTTGCCTTGGATGGGTGCATCAGTGAGTTTTTTAAATATATACAAGTGATCTGAATTTACATTTCTAAGAATATACTAACTGCCTTGCACCAAGACCTGCAAAAGAGAAACTTGAAATACCTCGATTTACAGCCATTTGTTTAGGGGCTATTCAGAATTACAACAGCCCTGAAAAAAAGGTGGCTTATGACCATTATTCATACTTATGACTCTTGTAGCATTCTCATGATCACATGATCAAAATTCAAATGCTTAGCAACTGGCCTATATTTATAGCTATTGCAGTGAAAAATCAATGGGGAAGCCAGATTTACTTAACAACTGTGACAAGAAAGGTCATAAGATGAGGCAATGTATACTTAACTGTCTTGCTTAGCAAAAAAAACCTTTGGGCTTAGTTGTGGTTGTAAGTCAAGGACTATATGTAGTAATCAAGTATTGGGTTTTATCAGTAAGTATGAATATGTAAAAAAAAAGGATAAGAAGACAGGCAAATATTTCAAGATCCCAGTATGCTGCTAAGTGAAAAGGAGTCCCCTATTCTCCTTTCCTCTGATCCTATTGTTTTTAGTTTAGCATTTGTAATCATAGCAAATTGTTTGTGAGGGTATTTGTAGGAATCTTTATGTGTGTCTTTGCCTGGAGATTGGGAGAATTTTGTATAAATGAAAATAGTTTCAAATAGTTTCAAATAAGTTCATAAATTGACATTTCTGTCCTAAGAAATGGATTGTTATAAGGGGGGGGGGAACCAGTTTGGATTTAAGTAAAATTTACTCCCAATTTATCAATCAAATAACACTGGCTGCATAAAACAGCAATGCCTGGCTTAATGTCAGTCTATCAGATAATAGTGGTAAGTACGCATCAGGCACAATGTAGCACAAGAGTTGGTCCAGTAATGTATTATTAATCCAAATAGTGTTGAAAGCAGCCTTACATTTTGTCCATGTGGGTCAGAAATTATGGGAAATCCATAATAACCTTTGTAGGACCATACCTTGCCAACATATGTTGTAGAACAGGGGTCTTCAAACTTGGCCCTTTTATGACTTGTGGACTTCAACTCCCAGAATTCCTCAGCCAGGCATGCTGGCTGAGGAATTCTGGGAGTTGAAGTCCACAAGTCATAAAAGGGCCATGTTTGAAGACCCCTGTTGTAGAAGTTCTTCAAACATATAGCTGTTTGATTAGAGCAGAATTAAGAAGTTCAGTTTTTCTGTTTGATCCATCTACCCTCTATCCTCATGCTACATGATTGACTATAGATGCAAGGAAAAGCCTATAGAGCAGGGGTCTCCAACCTTGGCAACTTCTGGGAGTTGAAGTCCAGAAGTCTCAAAGTTGCCAAGGTTGGAGACCCCTGCTCTAGAGTAACTAGTGGAATTGTAACACATTTTACTCTCCCTCAGCAGATAAGTATAAATCTTATGAAAGCAGGGGTCAAGGACTGTCTTTTGCATCAGGAGCTGCTGTAGGAAGTAAGGAAGATGATCTTGATGGAGATATGGAGGATCCTTTGTCTAGGCAAAAGGGTCTGAAAGTCCACAATAAGATACCATTCAGAAGCAGCTCAGGAAGCTCCTTCCAGGGGGAGATACAGCAGATTCAAACTTGCAAGATCCTATTGTTATGGCCAGTCTTAATAATAGTAATTGTATCCTTCCTGTGGTGTTGATCTGTTAGTCTAGTGAAGGCTGACAACTGCAATTGTTTTTCAATCATTAGCTTGGCTTCTAAACAGTAGGGAGAGTAGATACTATTAGAATCAGGATTTTTTATTTTCAGCTCTTTTTTTCCTGAAAAAGTTTTTTCAGGCTTTTCTTTCTTTTTCGGTCTTGATTCCTCCTCCCTATTGCAATCTATTTATTTATCAAATTAAACCATTATAAGCCAGCAATTTGTTATTTCAGGAGGTTTGAGAAGTGCAAAAACGATTGCAGGGACGCCTGTATATAGCAAATGAGCCCTATTTACAGTGACTCCAGAGAAGAAACATAATTAATCTTATATTAAAAGCGAAAAGTGAATTAATTTTCAAGTATCAAAACAGTTCATAATCAATGCTTTCCAATGAAATACTTACCTAAAAGAAATTGTTTTTTGCAGTAGCCCCATTTCTGTTCCTTTTTGAAATTCTTGCCTTCTTTTAATTTAAGAAGTTATTAGGAAAGAGATTTGAGGTTGTTAATGCTGAACATACAGAAACAAAGCTGGGCTCTTTGTTGTTCAAACTTTGCCTCTGAATGTACTACATCCCCTTTCCATCGGTTCACTGAACAGGCATAAAAAGCCTCCACTTTATCAATGAAATATCTTCATCGTTCCTGGCAAGAACTCCATGAGATTCAGGAAGGGGTGTCAAAGCCTCCCCTTCCCCCACTGATTTAGGGTGGTCTTTGCTTTTTCAGCATCTCTTGTTCCTGGAGGCTATAAAGATATACAACAACCAACATGCTCAGAAAGTGTGAAATTCATTCTTGTTGACCTTTCTGTTGTATTATTAAAAGGTTTCCTGGCTACTTGTTTCAAGGGAGGGTTGAGTCTTATTGTTTCAATAACTGCTGGGACTGGGTAGAACATACCAGAGTCTGTGTGAGCCTTTGTTAGTAATAGTCACAGATTTTACCATCTCACTTAGGGCCCCCCTGAATGCTGGTGCTTCTGGATATTCCACTACTGACTCCTAACTAGATTTCAGAAGTGGCTCAGCCTTCTTCTGAGGGCTGAGAGGCAGTGATTAGCCCAAGGTTACCCAGCTGGTTTTGTGCCTAAAATGAAACCAGAACTCATGGTCTCCTAGTTTCTAGCCCAATGCCTAAACTGGCTCTCTACTGCTATATCAGCGGTTCTCAACCTATGGGTCGCGACCCCATTTGGGGTCTATCGACCATTTCACGGGGGTCGCCAAGCAAGGCTATCCGCCATTTTTTTTCTCCGCCATTTTTTTCCCCTTTTCCGGCGGGTGCCTTACCTCCCTTGGGCTGGGCCAGCTGCTGGTCGGCCTGCTCCGTCTCTGCCACTTGCCAGCTACGCCTCGGCGGGCGCAGGGGGCGGAACCACGCATGTGCGGCGCTCCCGGGCAGGGAAAGTCCTCGACTTACGACCGGTTGGGTAGTCCTCGACTTACGACCAGTTTAGTCCTCGACTTACGGCCGGTTTAGTCTACTTACGACCGGTTTAGTCCTCGACTTACGACCGGTTGGGGGTCGCGGCATTAAAAAGGTTGAGAACCACTGTGTTATATGAACATAACTTTAAAATCATTGTGTTTGCCTGTATAATGTATGAGAACACCTGATTGGCCAGGTACTATGTATGAATATTATATGTTCTGCTCTGCTCCACTGCATTCCATTCTATTCTATTCTCTAGCTAGCATGCAGTAGTTCTGTCCTAGCTATGATATTAGTCCCTTTCACCCTTGATATTCTGCTTGAGGCATCAGAGTGGTTTATGAAACCTTAATAAGTGATGACCTGCATGAAAATCAGTGTTACAGCATTGGATACATAAGCATTGAGCAGATCAAATTTCCTGTTTGCCTTAGAAATGTCCAATTTGTATTATGTTCTGATTCCAAGTATTAGGAAGTAATATTTCTTAAATATTAGGAATCTTGCATTTTGTGGTCACACAAACTTTACTCAGCCCCAATTTCTGCAGACATATTACTGGATCAACAAGTAGCTGCAGGGATAAATGATCCCATGCAAAATCAAGGATAAAAGCAGTGCTTGTTGCTTGGCTTCACTCTTTCCAAAGTCAGTATGTAGTATTAGACGTCAGCAGACTAGTCAGACTGCAAAGTCTTTATCTCCTGGCAATGAGGAACAGTTGTATTAATAAATACATGCAGCTGTCCGGGTCTCAGAAAGCCTCCTGTCATTCATTCAGTGCTGCTGCAAACTGTAAAAGTGAGTGATTTCAGAATAGCAGGGACACTGTGACCCTGGAGGTTATATCCATACACTTC
Organism: Protobothrops mucrosquamatus; assembly: GCF_001527695.2. NCBI lineage: Eukaryota > Metazoa > Chordata > Lepidosauria > Squamata > Viperidae > Protobothrops > Protobothrops mucrosquamatus. The sequence goes on from NW_015386535.1 coordinate 129,010, forward strand.
AAATCTCTCTTCTTACTAAGCTTAAATCAGCAGAGTCAAATTATAGGATAAAGAGAAGTTGTGCTCATCTTGAGAAGTCTTACGCAGGCTGAAATGTGTGCATCCCATATATGTGGATGTCACACCTTTCACTTGCTCTGAGCACAAGTGGGATTGCATATACTCTGCTGAAATTTTTCTGTTGCACAAACTTAGTTCTTGTTTTCCTCTCACCTGACAATCAGGTGGTAAAAAACAGCCTAGGTCTTCTTTTCTGTTTTCCCTGCATTATTTAAATCACATGCGTCCTCATTTTTCCTTACAACTCAAGGCTAGCAACAAGAAGGTGTGACACGTGAAATAAAAAGTTTGTTTCAAAATAAGTAATAGCTGAGCAGCCATGAAAACAGCTTAGTATTCAGCAATAAACATTTCAATGTACAACGTGTTTAAGGTGTTAAAACCACACATGCTGTAACTGCTTTTCAAAACGATGTTTTAATTCTTGGTATTATAAAGTTTCACAGTATTTATTCACACTTCCAAGAGTTTTATATGTGTTTTATAGTGCTTTTTTCTTGGACTAAACAAACTGAAAAAAAATCCCTATTTTATTTACCAACATCTTTGATTTCTGTTCACTAAGTATTGTTTGCATTTGTTTTGTTCTTCTTCCTTGTGTTTTCCCTGCTCTAAGAATAGAGAAGTGCTACTAAGCATTATCTAACAGTTTCAGTAAATCAGTAACTCAGCTCATGAGACTAACATATCTTCCTCTGCAAATTAGTTCTGCTTTTAAGATNCTATGCACATTTTTCTATACTTTCAAGCTCTTGGAATGTTGCTATATATGAAGTAATAAACACTCACAAGATTTTGGTGTTCAAAATCTCATAACATTTTCAACAGAAACAAAATGTCATGGTAATTATGATCTCACAAAACACTAATTTTTATTAAAGTTTTGAATCCTGCCATGACGATTACACTTTCTCATGTACTACTCTTCAAAAGCTTTTGATGATGTCTTGGTCCTCACAATCAGAAAAGGTTAGGAATTATTGCATTATTGCATACCACTGTGGTGAGTGACATAATTTAAAAAGAAAACATTTTTGATGAACTTTGGTGACAGAAACAGCTTTTTGTTACATCCCAGCCGTCCAGCTATTATCCTTTTGCAAATATTCAAGACCATATGACAGGAACGTTGTCACTGCTTGTTCATTCTTAGACACTTTAAAAATAATTGCCTTCTACCACTTTTTCTACCTATGTGTAATTCATTGACTGAAGGCAAAGTCACCCTACTGGAATTTATTAAAGCTAGAGGTACTGTTTTCTTCCTTTTTTCTCATCCCTTCTCGTTTTTTCTATAAGTCATTGGCAAGAAAATACATCAACTTGTGAACCTGTTGGACTTGAGTATAGGTAGTCCTTGACTTACAACCTTGACTTACAGTCCTTGACTTACAACCAACCTTGACTTACAGTCCTTGACTTACAACCAACAAAAAAAAATTTGTTGGTAAATGAGACAGTATGCTAGTTAAGTGAATTTTACCCCAATTTTACAATTTTCCTTGCCACCATTGTTAAGTGAATTACTGCAGTTGCTAAGTTGGTAACACGGTTGTTAAGTGAATCTGGCTCCCCCATTGATTTTGCTTGTCAGAAGGTGGCAAAAGGGGGTCACATGATCCTGGGACACGGCAACCGTCATAAATATATGTCAGTTTCCAAGAGTCTGAATTTTGATCACGTGACCAGGGGGATGCTGCAACGGTTGTAAGTGTGAAAAATGGTCATAAGTCATTTTTTTCCAAAGCTGTTGTAACACTGAATGGTCACTAAACAAATGGCTGTAAGTCGAGGACTACTTGTAATTATGTCATTATTTCTGCATAGCCAGATCACCTTGCAGGCAAAGGATTTCATTCACTTTTGTCCTTGTATATAGAATAGAGCTGGAAGGGACCTTGTAGGTCTTCTAGTCCAGCCCCCCACTTAAGCAGGAGGATCTATGCCATCTCAGACAAGTGACTGTCTAGTCTCTTCTTAAAAATCTCCAGTGATGGAGCACCCATGATTCCTGGAGGCAAGCTATTCCACTGGATAATTGTCCTCACTGACAGGAAGTTTCTCCTTAATTCCAGGTTGCTTCTCTCTTTGACCAGTTTCCAACCATTGTTTCTCATCCTTCCCTCTGGTGCTTTGGTGAATAATGTGACCCCCTTTTCTTGGTGGCAGCCCCTCAAATACTGGAATATTGCTATCATGCCTCCTCTATTTCTTCTTTTCTTTAGACTAGCCAAATCCAAGCCCTGCAACCTGTTCTTGATATGTTTTAGTCTCCAGGCCTTTGATCATCTTAGTTACTCTTCTCTGAATTTTTTCCAAACTCTCAACATCTTTTTTGTGATAAGGTGGCCAAAATTGGCTGCAGTATTCCAGGTGTGGTCTTACTAGGGTTTTATAAAGCAGTACTAATACTTCGCGTGATCTTGATTCTATGCCTCTGTTTATACAACCCAGGATTGTATTAGCTTTTTTTGGCTGCTGCTGCACACTGCTGGCTCATAGTTAGTGATTGTCCACTAGGACTCCAAGGTACATTGTACCTTACCCTCCCTTTCACCTTGTCTTTCATTATCTTCTCTTTAAAATTGGACTGATTGCTCTTGTACTTTGAGAGATGGCATCCTGTTGCATGCCAAAATGTGTTCTGTGCTCAACTAATTTATCTAAGTATAAAGACAATGAAAATATGAATAGAAGTAGGCAGAATTCCTCTTAATTTCCAAGTGATTAAGTTTTGCAGATGTCCTCACTTTGCAATTGGAAGAAAAGGCTTAATGGCATTCCCAAGAATGTCTTCTAGTATATTGGTCTCATCCAGAAGTCTCCATCTTTTCTTTTTCAACATATATTCTTTTCAACAACAAATTACTGTACCATGAAAACTGGTCAAAGACTTTATCATAAAACTGAAAGGCTGTTGGAGGGGATACTGTACTCTGGATGTCCCAGTCTGATATCACACATGGAGTCTATCACTTGACTGGGCAAAATACGTTGATCTCTTCTAATATGCTGGCTCTTGCTTATCTCTACTTTTTGTAAAAGTATGAGAGTAGTGCTGATAAAAGAAGAAGGCCCTGTTTAACAACACCTAAGAAGGAGGCCAAAGTATTTTCTCCACAAGGAAATCTGTTCATGTTCTGGAATCCGGGATCCTATTTAATCAGATCATATGTTATTACCTTAGTTAGAATGAATGTATTGATTTTATTGGAAATATTTTTTGTCTGGTAGTTGCCATTATTTAATCCTCTTTCTTTCTTTCTTTCTTTCTTTCTTTCTTTCTTTCTTTCTTTCTTTCTTTCTTTCTTTCTTTCTTTCTTTCTTTCTTTCTTTCTTTCTTTCTTTCTTTCTTTCTTTCTTTCTTTCTTTCTTTCTTTCTTTCTTTCTTTCCCTTAGTTAGAATGAATGTATTGATATATTGGAAATATTTTTTGTCTGGTAATTGCCATTATTTAATCTTCTTGCTTTCTACTTTCTCTCTCTCTCTCTCTCTCTCTCTCTCTCTCTCTCTTTCTTTCTCTCTTCTCTCTGTGTATGTGTGTTTGTGTTTGTATGTACAGAAAACATACACAAAAGTACAAACTTTTGGCTGTCTTACTTTCAAGCCATTTTCTTCCTTTAAAATGGGTGTCAAACTGCCGGCCCGCGGGCCGGATGCATCATACTGAAACCGTGCCCACCCCATTGCCGGCAATGGAAAAAAAGTCGTGTCACATGATGTTGTGAGTTTGACACCCCTGCTTTAAAAGGGTAGGTACCTCTGGTATCTTAAGGATTGCTACCTCTGGTATCTTAAGGATTTCCACAGGGACTGTTAAGTTCTGCAACTCTGGTTTTGGGCTAGGGATGTCCAAAGCACCTTTCCTTTTTTCTGTGGGGCTTTCCCCCCCCTAAATCTAGGCTGAAGAAGATGCTTAGCAGAATAGCTAAGAATCCCCCAGCTGGGCAAGTAGGATATATTAGGGAGGCTCAGCTTAACTAGCAGTAGCTTACTGAAATTACTTTCAACTGAAGTCCTTGGAAGGAGGAATATCCAACTACAGATAATATAAGTCACCCCAATTCAGTCCACAATAGTCTCATGCCCACTGGCTTTCCATAAGGTGGTTAAAGATGATTAAAGATTAAAGACTCAAAGGATACTTTGAATCAAGCTCAGATGGTTACTACAGAGATTCTTCTGTGTTGTTTTCTTGACAACAGTATGTTGTTTCATAGAGCCTCTTTCTGATGTAAAACTTTTCAGTCTATTCTATAGCCTTAAGAATTTCTGGGTACTCCTTTCCATCCAAATTCTAACCAGATTTGACTTTGCTTAGCTTTTTTTAGGATTAATCAAGGCCAGACATTACCACCTCATATGACCATGTCTGAGTAGGATATAAGTATTTGTACACAAGTACAAAGAAGTGTCAAGAATGTAGAACAACACAGGAAAAATGAGGTAGAGCAAATAAGTAACTACAAATAGGCATATAGATTGTGGCTCAGATATGCATAATAATTAATTCAGAGTTGTTTTCCTCTACTTTAAAATGATTTTTTTTTGTAGTGACATGGATTCCATTTAATTTTGAGGCTCCCAGAAAATCACTTCAGAAAATATTACTTTCCAAATAGACCTGCTGCTCATAACTCATTCCATCACTCTGTCTGATTTGATAAGATTAGATTAAAATTATTTATTTTAGCCTGCTTAGATTTCCTGGTGCCAAACAGTTGCTTGACTTCTTCAGCTGAGCTTTCACAGACCCTGTTTTAGATACTTGTGAGATCTTGTTTCCTTCTTTTTTTTTTGATGAAAGAATACTGAGACGAAGGATCTGGACAACAAGGAAACAGTTGTTTTCAGCAAGGCAAGAACAGCCAGTATCTATTTTTCCTTTTGTTCAATTGTTGTTAATGATTTATTTTCACCATAAATCCTCCCTGAACCTTTCCACAGGCTAAATATGTTTGATCTTCATGAAATCCACAGGTCATTGTTATCACCACCCTATAACCCTCAAGAACCCAAATAAATAAAAGACAACTGTAGAACTGTGGAAAGGTTAGTCATGAGTCAATGAGGCAAAGAAACAAGAGTTTCATCTTACTGATGATAATGTTTTGTGTTCTATTTGATATATGTCAGTCTTCACATACTAACTCTGTTTCTCATCCTCAACTACTTAAGAATCTGGACTTCAACTCCCAGAATTCCCCAGCGCAACATGTCATTCTCATCCTCAACAACTTTAAGAGGTGTGGACTTCAACTTCCACACTGGCTAGGGAATCTAGGAGTTGAAGTCTACACAAAATTGAGAAACACTGTACTAATATATGATTGAACAAGACCCTTCAAGCATCTGTAGCAAAATCATTATGTTCATTAACTGCTCACTGCCTTCCTCATTTTATCTCTTTTAATTAAAATTAAAGTCACTCTCATATTAACCGCTTTCACCCAGAACCCATGCTTTTTCAATTTTCAGCTGGGTCTCATACGTAAGAGACTTCATATGCACACATACATATACAGGTTAAAAATGATTAGGGGGCTGGAGGCTAAAACATATGAAGAACGATTAAAGGAATTGGATATGGTCTAGTCCAATGATGGCAAGCCTTTTAGAGACTGAGTGCCCAACCCCCCCCACCTCCATCCCCGCTGCGCCCTGCCCGCTGGGCCACCCACCACCTCCATGGCCCATCACAGATCACCCAGGCAGCCCAGCAGCACCATGGTGGCCACGCCCTCCACCTGTGCCCCGCAGCATCATCTGCATGCGATGGGGCGCAAGGGTGGAGTCTTGTCCCCGCTGCCCGGCTACCATGTCCTTGGCTGCACTACTTTGTGTGGGCCGTGCCTGGGGGTGACTCTCCTCCAGGGGGGGCTTCTGGTGAGGAGGGGACTGTGGGAGGAGGCAGGGCTGGGAAGACGGTGTATGTGCTCACAGAGAGGGCTCCAAGTGCTGCCTCTGGCACGTGTGCCATAGGTTCGCCACCACTGGTCTAGTCTAATGAAAAGAAAGACTAGGGGATGACATGATAGCAGTGTTACAATATTTGAGGGGCTCCTATAAAGATCAAACTGTTTTCCAAAGCACCAAAAGGCAAGGCAAGAAACAATGGATGGAAACTAATCCAGGAGAGAAGCAACCTAGAACTAAGGAGAAATCTCCTAACAGTGAAAGCAATCAGTCAATGGAATAGCTTGTCTTCAGAAGTGGATGCTCCATCACTGGAGGCTTTCAAAAAGAGACTGGACAACCATTTGTCTTAAATGGTATAGAGTCCCCTGCTTGAGCAGGGGGTTGGACTAGAAGACCTCCAAGATCCCTTCCAAGTCTATTATTCTATGTTCTATTATGCCCTATCTTAGCTAACTGAAAATAATGAAGTAACAGGTTGATCTGGTTTGTCTTGCTTGAGAATGCTTGCTATTTTATTGCTAAAATAGAGAGTTTTCTTTTAATCTTCCATTTTCTTTCTCTTTTTTTGAAATATTTTATTAATTTTTTACAATACCAACCCTTCGTGCCTAGTGTACAGTGTGTTGTCTTGGTTCATATATTTTGAAAAAAAAAACAATCAATAGTAGTTAATTAACAATCAATAATAATTACTTTTTGTAATTCCATAATTAGTATATTAATTAATAGTATATTTTTTTGATCTTCCCTTCTCCCAATAGTATTCTCCTTCTTCAGCCTATTAAGAATTATATTTGTTTTAGGTTGAAGAAGAAGAATACTAATCTTCCATTTTCTTAATCCACATTCTGGTTTGGCTCTTTAACTTTCTGGAGCAGAAGTTTCAAGGACGTCTCTTAAAATGCTCTCCCTAATCACTGATCCTGTCCAGAGGTGGTGACTTTATCATGAAGCATTGTGGTGTGGATTTGACTAGTTTGAAGGCTAGCAAAGAGTTATGGGGTGAGAGCAAGAGAGGGGAAAAAAAACAATGGAGGCAGCAAGTTGGACTTTTGCAAAAAGTCTAAGATGGCAGTATATTTTCCATTAAAAACAGAGTCTCCATGAGCTGGCAGATTTGGCCATCTAAGAATGTTTATTTGCTTCTCCCTCTTTCTGATTCTCCCAACTAAAATAATATTATAAGGGTAAGGAGCTATGCATATCAAAGGATTTAAAAAGAACATATACAATGCAAAATTCAATTATTAGCATTATGCAGAGCTTCAGATCAGATTCCAGAAAGATGCTTTGGAGTGAAAAAGTAGCACAGGTATACTTCTCTTAAAGCAGCTGGGTCTTTTAAGAAGTAGCTGCATTGGGAAGTAGAAGCCAGGTGCTCTGTGTACACCCCTGCATCCTTCAAAGAACTTTGTATCAAATCCAGCATGCTGCACCGGCCTAACAATAATGTCTCCACTCCTTTCTACTACAAATATTTTATAATGAAAACACAGTGGTTACATTCAAATTATTTTACCTGATCTAATCAAATAAATTTTGCAAAACAATGATGTTATGTTAGCTGAATTAAGTCAGCTGCATAAAGCAAAGACAAAATATGTTAAGAAAAAAGTACATTTTGGATCTTGGGAAGCATAAAAGTAAGGGCATAATTTGGAATAATAATTTAGAAAATTTGGAATAATCTGATGCCCCCATGGTAACATGGTTGTATTTTGGACACTTGGCAGCTGGCCTGCAGTTACAGCCATTTGCAGTGTCCTGCAATCATGACCATAATTTATTACTTTTTTGTTGGAAATCAGTGTTTATTATCACAACCTCCACCCACAAGAAACCAGACCATGTCTTGACAACAACAGCCATCCAGCCATCCAAACAAACCGAAAGCAGACCCGAAACCTGACCATGATTCAGCGGCAACCAAACGAACAAACACCATTTGCATCACACAGACGATACTTAAACACCAAGAGCTATGACCCAGCAACAACAGACAGCCAATCAAACAGCCTGAAACCAGACCATGACTCAGAAACATCTGGACAAATAACACCCACACCAATTTACATCATACAAAAAGGTATTTAAAGGCCAGTGCTCTGATAGGCGAGCACAATTCAAAGTGCACTGAAGATGTCCCCCACCCCCCGAATGGAGACGAAACATTTGCAGCCAAATCACCTAACAACCACGGTGTTCACTTAATAATTTGCTTAACCACCACCACAAAAAAAGACATAAAATTATGCCAACCATGTGATGACTCACTCAATGACCAGGACAATTTATGACCATAATTCTGGGCTCAATTATGATCATACATTGAGGACTACCTGACTCCCACTCCCACATCTCTGTTCCAGATCCCAAATTTTCCCTTTTCAAAGTTGTACTTTTTTTCAGGTTTTATAGGCTATTGTAATACACCTGTGAATATAATTACAGACCGTTTGGTAAGCTGCCTGCAAACATATAATTCAGAATCAAACAGCTTACAAATAGTCCCAGTTGAAAACTTAGCAACAGACAGTGGAAACTGGAAAGAGGGGACTGCAGACCAAAATCCAGCAGAGATGATGCAGAAACAATTTGTCAGGCATCATCATGCTTATTTCTTGCTTCGGAAGGTCACATTTATTTATTTAGCACATGCATATAGCATGCTGGACGGTTTGCAACAACAGCTTGTTTCTGGAACACTTTGTTCAGACTTATTTTGTCGGTGTTGAAACTTCCTTTTCTTTAAGCCCTATGGATTTGTTATCAGGACCATCATATTTTTCTTGTTTTTCTTCCTTATTATAACAACTCGTTCATTGTAGAATTCAACACAAGATGCCCTGGAGTTGAATTCCACTCCTAGAGAATACATGGGTAGCATGGGTTACAGTGACCTAGTTTTAGCATAGGGAATATGCATGGGAATTTGGCAGATGTGATGAGAAGCAAAACCAGAATTGGGACTGTGCTGACTCTCTGGCTATCTGACGTGGAGTCTACATTGATTCCGTTAGTCAATGTGGTTTTGTTTTATCTTGTTTTCCCCCTTGACGTGATCCTGCTTTGACGGGAGCTATAATAAGGCATTGGGAAACTTGTTTTGCACCATTGCCAAGCAAAGGGCATTGCTATATCTACATAATCCCCAAGAGATGAACTCGATTCGAGAGCATCTTCGCCTAAGAGTCCTAGAATGTGTGATTAATTATAGGTAAGCAGAGAACTCAGAAAGAATAACCCTGCTAATCACATACAAGACTTGGTACTTTTTTCATAAAAGAAAGAGTAGTGACACCCTTGAACACTTAACCAATCTGAGAAGGTCCATAACATGCTATTGCCAAGATTCACTTTAATCACATCTTCCTTATCCAGATAGATAGATATGAATAAGAAATGCAGCATATACATGGAACTTTGGATGTGAGAAAATTGCCCCACTTGGACAGATATGGTACATGAAAAAGCGCAGACAAGCCCTGTACAGTAGATGCTTGAAACTCACTATTTCCATTAAGCAGTTATCAGTGCTTCTCTCTCCTGCTGATCATATTGGAAACCTTTTTAAGCTGACAGCCCAAATCTACTTTTGCAAGTATGAAATGAGGAGCAATATCACAAAAATGAGTTCATACTTTCCACATTTTCCCTTCCCTGCTTTTCATGCCACACCTCTTTCCCTTCCCATCTTACCTCCTCTTCCATTGGCATCTTAATTGATCTCATTGTTCAACACCCCCCCCCCAGAGTCCAGAGACTCCAGCTGTGCTTAAACAGAACAAAATCCCTTTCAATTTCCCCTACCATTTAAAATAAAATTGAATTCTTTATCTGCGGTTAGAGAGGAAAACCTGCAAATGTATGGAATGGTAAGTTGTTAAATAATCAGAGAAGGAGAAAGAGATTCCAAATTGTCCGGAAACCTAAATACAAAGAGGGTTTTTTTTTTGTTCTGCCTGAGCTATTTGCTCCTTTTAAATATTCCTATCAATTCATCTCTGAAAAGGAAGTGAAGAGAAAGAATGGAAGAATTACTAGGTAGCATAGTGACAGATCTGAAGTTCTTGTCTGTCTGTCAAAATGCAATACTCTTTGCTTCTGTTTATCTCCTTAATCTAAACATCAATCTGTTAAAACCAAAACAGAGCAGAATAGGAAGTGTGACAGCACCAGGACTAAATAGAGAAAGAAAGGAAGGGGGAGAGAGATAGAGACCCTACAGCTTTCACAACAGCTTATGGATCCTGATGGAGCTGTCAGCATAAATACACTCTTTCAGAGAATGGAATAACATAAGCAAAAAAAAGTGAATGAGAGAAAACCAGTAGAAATACATGTATAGCGCTTCAAATTATATTCTTTAGAGAACAGATAAATGATTAATCTTTTGGCATTGTGATTTTTTTTCTGTCTCTTTCCAACCCCAATTTATTTTTCTGCTTTGCTAGCACTTTGAAGACAACTGTATATTGGGGGAAGTTTTATTTTAAGTTTAAGGTGAGGCATCCATCCATTATGATTGGTGAGAGCAAAATAAAGATATTAGGCCAAAATACTTTGTGTTATTTCTCAAACCTATCCTTGAAAAAGTGGAAGATTTTTTTTTTAAAAAAAAAAGGTGGGACTTTTATTATTTGACACCTAATTTTATTATTTGACACCTAATAAGGTAGTCCTTGTTAGTCCTTGATTTATGATTACAATTGGGACCGGATAATTCATCATTAAGCTATGCATCACATGACCGCAGGGAGATAGTGCCCTGTATTGATTCCTTTCATAAATCAGTTCCACCTTGCCTTGTATTAATCTGTAAACTTTAAAATTGTTTTTAAAACATTCTTAATATACAGTATACAGTTAACAAAACCTTAGAAAAGTAAAAAAGAAAAAGGAGGGAAATTCTATCATATATATTGTATTTACAGAATACAGAATAACAGAGTTGGAAGAGACCTTGGAGGTCTTCTAGTCCAACCCCCTCCTCAAGCAGAAGATCCTATACCATTCTGGACAAATGGCTGTCCGGTCTCTTCTTAAAAACCTCCAGTGATGGAGCACCCACAACTTCTGGAGGCAAGCCATTCCACTGGTTAATTGTTCTCACTATCAGGAAATATCTCCTTAGTTTTAGGTTGGATATCTCCTTGATAAGTTTCCATCTGTTATTTCTTGTCCTGCCTTCAATTCCTTTGGAGAATAGGTTGTCTCCTTTGCTTCTGTTGAGCCAGGTACTACCTATTCCATACCCGTGCATTTGATTTTTCTTGCCTAAGTGTAAAACCTTATTTTTCTTACAACTGATTTGCATTTTGTTGGATAGGTCCCAATGTTCAAGTCTGTCAAGATCTTTCTGGATCTGAAACCTATCTTCTAAAACGTTGGCTATTCCCCCCTAGTTTGCTGTCATCTGCAAATATGATGAGTTCCTCTTCTGTCCACTCACTTAAATCATTTATGAAGCTGTTGAAGAGTTACTGGGCCTAAGACAGAACCTTAGGGTACCCCACTGCATACTTCCCTCTATGTAGATATAGTTCCATTGAGGACTACACATTGAGAATGGTTGTTTAGCCAGTTCTGAATCCATCTGGTGGTGATGCTCTCTAACCCACATTTTTCTATCTTACCAAAAAGTACGTTGTGATCTACTTTGTCAAATACCTTACCAAAGTCCAAGTGTACTATGTTCACAGCATTTTGCTGGTCCACTAATTTAGTCAATTTATCAGTACTCACTGGTTTACTACTAAATACTAGTACAATATAATGTATACAAAACGTTACTGGAAGGTATCACAAATGCCTTTAAAGATTTTATAAACAGGAGTCTGGATCTATTTCTTCAAATGTCTGTTTCTAAATATATTTTACTATGCTTTTCTAAATGCATTTTGGTACATTTGTTGGACAAAGAACTTTCATCCCAACATTTGTAATGAATTAAGAAGTAGATAAATGAATCACATGTTCATTAAGTGAATCCAGCTTCCCCCACTGACTTGTCAGAGGTCAACTGGGTATGTCGCGAAGTGATCACATGACCATAAGTTACTGCAGCCATCATAAATAAATGTTGGTTGCCAAGCACCTGAATTTTGATCACTTGATCATGGGGATGCTGCAATGGTTGTAAGTACAGGGATCTGTCATAAGTAACATTTTTCAGTGCCATTGTACCACTTGCTAAAAAATGGTTGTAAGTCAAGAACTCCCTATATTGGCTCCCTTGATTGCTAGGGAATAGTTGCCTAATAGTCAAAGTTACACAGACAGTTCAGCATTTTTGATGTAGCAGAGAAGATAAAAAATAGTCCAGGATTATATGGAAAAACATTTCACATAAGCATTTCAGAATTCATGGAGATGATTTATGTTTTCTTCTTTAGACTATGATCTTAATTTCTTCCATCTTGCTATATTGAAAAAATCATTACAGACCTAACAGGAAAGTGCCTGAGAGGTCAGCAAACTAATGCTTGGTTATTTGATCTATCAGATATGTCATTTGCTATTTAAACTGACACGAGAAAGAGAATATAAATCAATATGGTTCATTAGTAGAGAAATTGCTGATGGTCTATCTACAAAGCTCCAATAAAACCTGGAGAGGCAAGCATCTAAATTGTCCTGGTGTCACTTTGGGGCCTGGGAAGGTAAAACCACATGGGGAAAATAATTTATTAGTGTGGAACCACTTCCTTAACCATCATTTCTTTAGTAACAATCAGTATAATATAGCTTTTGAAAAATTTGAGCAACAAATTGGCTGTCTTGAATCACTCCATGTAAAATGAAGAGTCTGCCATCTTGTCAACTCCGTGAACTATGCTAGCAATGATGACAAGGAGGTCAACTGTTATAAAACACAATCACAAGAAGATGGGACTCCCCATTTTGAACACCTGGGAAGAAATGGTAGAAAAAGGTCTGTAATTCCCTTGGGGGGTTGATTGGCATTTTCTCCCTGTCATTTTCTATAGCGTTAGCTAGTTGCTAGTTTCACTTACTTGTCTGTATCCATTGAGGCTCTGCAATCTTAGGCTTCTCAAGGGCCATTTTGACATTTTAACAGTATTGTCCCTTTTATTATTCCTTCCATTTCTCTGTCCTCTGCTTCTTTTTTCCCTTCTGTTCTTTCCTCTAATCAATCGCCTTTATACACCACCTCTCTAAGTATCCTAGTAGAGATAGTCCAACTGTTTCTGATTGAAACTTGCAAAATCATTGAGAAATGAAAAAGAATCAGGCTGAAAAATGGGAACAAGATGTAGTGCATTCTTCTCCTCTCAGTTTGCAATAATGTGTGAGTTCTTTATTCCTGATTTGAACACTTCAAAAGTTCAAAGCATGTGCTTGCTTTTGTGGCTTGTTAGGTTAAAGTATTAGAAAACAGCCTAATGATCAACGTATCTGCTACTCATTAGGAAAATATGACTGTTATAAATAAGTAAAAGTGTAACACACAAATGTAGCCAGCCTAACCTTATTAGCTGGATTTGTTTATTTCTTTGTGAAAAGCTGCTTTGAGAAGGGATAGTTTGGACGGAAGGGCAGTTTAAAACGTGAAGGCTCAGTTTTTGGTGAATTCAGAGAAATGACCACATGGCTTCCAGTTTAGAAGGAAACTTTCTGCCTTCAACTCTGACTAGTACCCTACTGGAACACTTCTTTTTATCTGATAAGATAATAGAGGCATAGTTTTGGGTGCTGGCATAAGTAATCATGTTTCAAAATAATACAAGAGAGGTCAAAGCTTCTTCACCTGCTAAACATGCTGAAATATTTTATTCCAGTCCTTGAAGAAGAGAAACTTCCAACATTTACTGATCTGCTCATTTTGAAGACTCTGAATGCGTAAATCATGTGTAGAATTCTCCCTTATCATTGAGGTGATATGCATTTTAATGTTGAAAATACTGGCAATAAATCTCAAGATGGTGAGCTACAGTATGGCATGGGACCAGCATTACTTTGCCATCCTAAGTATGCCAAGTTCCCTTAACAGAGCAATAATTTTCCATTGCAGAGGATTTTCTCTGGGGATTAGCTCCTATGTTGTGTAGAATCTCCATCTAGACTGGAAGGAGGAGTCAAGAGGGGCCCAGGTTTAGAGTCATTGCCCTGCAGCAACTGGCATAGGCCAGACCTCCCCCAGTATCCTTGAAGCCTTGCCATGCCATTTCCAAGGGAATACAGTCCGTCTGGTGAGATTCTTGTAATACGGATAGTCCTTAACTTACAACAGTTTGTTTAGTGACCGTTCAAAGTTATAACAGCACTGAAAAATGTGACTTATGATCATTTTTCATAGTCACAGCCTTTGCAGCATCCCCATGATCGTGTGATCAAAATTCAGATGCTTGGCAACTGTCTCATATTGATGACCTTTGCTGTGTCCCTGGGTCATGTGATCATCTTTTGTGTCTTTCTGACAAGCAAAGTCAATGGAGAAACCAGATTCACTTAACAACCAGGTTACTAACTTATCAACTGCAGTGATTCACTTAACTGTGGCAAGAGAAGTCATAAAATGGGGCAAATGTCTCACTTAACAACAGAAATTTGAGGCTCAATTGTGGTCATAAGTCGAGAACTACCTGTATAGTCAACTAGTAATAAACTACTATTGGGGCTCTTCACAAGCAGTTCTGGTTGCTTTTGCCTGGCATGTATGTCTTCAATATTGATGCCAATTGGTGATTTATTTTTCTCAATAGTGCTATTAGATATGTCATTATCGCTGCCAGTTATCTTAGCCAGTTGGAATTAGCAAACCACCGGAAAGCATTTTTGCTCGCACGGTGCCATGTGCTTCCATCAGCCATCTTGTATGGCAATAAAAAGATACTATTGACTGAAAGACTCTGCTCCTGTGACTCAGGAGAGGTGGAGACAATTGGACACATCCTCCTTCGATGCTCTTTCTATAGAGATGTTTGAAAAAACTTTATCCTTCCAATAATCAATAGGTATCCTGGCCGTTCTGACACTACTTATCTCCAATGGCTGCTTAAGGACGAACAGGCTGTGATTATGGCGCAGGTGGCTAGATTCTGTGCAGCAGTACTGGGGATTTGTCAGAAACAAATTAAGATAAATATTTTAGATCTTTTTAATAATCCTTTTAAAATTAATTTTATTATATGTGTTCTCATCATTAGATCATACTCAGTGCAATTTTATATATGTATGTATGTAACTAGTCTACAATTGGATATTTTACTGTTTCTGGCCATATGGCTGTATGATTTGATTTCTCAATTCACACCTTTTAGTTCCCTATTCTGGATTCTTGACACGGTACAATTGAGCTACTCTATATTGACATTATGTAAAGTGTCATAGTTTCTATAAAATAAGAATCTTCTACTCTGGCTAGGCCAGAAAAACTAATTCACTGATCCCTTGTCCTATTACAACTATGGCTCCTTGATTTTCCAGGAGCAATAATTGGGTTGTTCCTTTTGTCTTCTTTGCCATTTTAGAATTCATGGATGGTTTGTGCTTACTATGTAAAGATGATAGAACCTCTTTTTGGTGGAGTATTTTTGGATAGGGTATTAGAAAGTAAATTGTTTCTTTTGAAGGCTACTCACCTAATTTCTCCCTCTTTCCTGAGCTGAGCTGTTGCCATTTCACCGATTGTTCTGCCACATGCCAGACCATTCAGGAGCACTACATCCTTCATTTTAAGGTGAGGGAAGGGACCACAGAATAGATTTTATTCAATTATTAAGAAGAGGAATAATGGCAACTATAAGTAAACATGCACTGTATAATTGAAATACTGCATCCAGTTTTGGTCACCATATTATAAAAAACATGTTGAAACTCTAGAAAGAGTGCAGAGAAAAGCAACAAAGATGATTAGTGGGCTGGAGCCTAAAACGTGTGAAGGACAGTTGTGGGAATTGGTTATGGCTAGTCTAGTGAAAAGAAGAGATGACATGATAGCAGTGTTCCAATATCTAAGGGGCCGCCACACAGAAGAAGGGTTGACCTATTTTCCCAAGCTCCTGAAGGCAGGACAAGAAGCAATGGAGAGAACTAGCCTAGAACTAAGAAGGAATTTCCTGAGAGTGAGAACAATTAATCAGTGGAATGACTTGTCTCCAGATGTTGTGGGTACTTCAACACTGGAAGTTTTTAAGAAGAGATTGGACAACCATTTATCTAAAATGGTGTAGAGCTTCTTGACTGAGTAGGGGGTTGGACTAGAAGACCTCCAAGGTCCATTCCAATTCTATTATTCTTTTATTCTGAAACACACCACAGAGAAGGTGGCTCTCTAGTTCTTCTGTTTATGGATGTAGATTCAGTAGAGATTCTATCTCTATCTACAGAGATGTTATATCCATACAGATAATCCTTGACATGACAGCAGTTGCGACCATTTCCATTACTAAGCAAGGCAATTGTTAAGAGAATTGCGCCCAATTTTGCAATCTCTTTTGCCACAATTGTTTAAAAAAACCATTGCAGTTATTAAGTGGTTATTAAGCGAATCTGGCTTCCCTGACTGATTTTGCATTTTTTTGGGAAGCTGGCTAGGAAGGTTGGCTGAGTCACATGGCCCCAGGACACTGCAACTGTTGTAAATATATGCTGGTTGCCAAACACCCAAATTTTGATCAGTGGATGCTCCAATTTTGATAACTGCAATGACTAGTTGTAAGTCACTTGTAGTGCCATTGTAACTTTGAATGGTTACTAAATAATGGTTGTAAGTTGAGGATTACCTCGACTTACATTTTTTTCATTAATGCAGAAAATGTTAGCATAAATTAAGGAATTCTTAAATTTGCAGTTCTTAATTTATCAGGTGACATAAAATGAGACGGTTCTCTTCTACAGCCTCTAGGGAAGACTTGGACCAATACCAACGTTCACTATCAAGTATATTACTGTATCTAAGTGGCATGTAAGACAGTTTCTATATCATTCTACATGAAATTGCATTCAGATAAAATGTATTGTCAATCTAATTTACAGTGTAGGACAGGAGCCCTGAATTCCAGAGAGGGGTAAAATAATCCTTTCTTTAGCCATGCTTGACCCTAATGCTAACATTTGCATATACCCTGTGTTTGCTCCTATATCTCTGTTCCATTACGTATCACACAGAAGATCACATTGTGGCTGGCAACCAGTACATAGCAATGAGAATCATGGCCAGTCACTCTGATGCCTTGACAGGTTTTTGACAGTCAGTAATTGCTTTCCTGCGACAGCTCTTTTGAGCAGAGTGTTTCTGGCCAAAGCAATTTGCTTCCCAATACTTTTATTCCTTGGTTTTTAAATAAAGCCAAAACTTCAGCTAGAAGAAAATAAACCAGAAGCCCCTTGATTTAGCTAAACTGGTGTCATTCGTTTTGCAAGGACATCCTTACCCTGTAGATAGCACATTAAAAGAAGAATTTCTCTTTTGTTATAGTCCCTATGAATTATTTTCTCCCAGTCTTTGCTATCCCAATTTATATGTCACGTGCGTTTTCAATTGTTATTGAATGTTTTGATTTTTATTATTGTTTATTTTATTATTTGCCAGGAAACATTTTCCCCAAGATGTCAAAAAGGCAGTATATTATCATTGTAATGTAAGATAATAATATAATAGTATACATATATTATATTTATACTTTTTAAGAGGAATAGTAGTAATATAGGATGAGTCTGAAGTAATGGTCCTTTGTCCACAACATTGAGCAAATATCTGAACCCAGTTTGTTCTGATGAAAGTCTGACTTTATAATGTATCGATACATTACATTTCTAAACCAAGAATGCACCTTTAATCTAAAAGTATACTCAGCATTTAGATCTAGATTTTTAAGACAATTAGGGCTAAGAAAAGTCCCTGCAAATTGGTGAAGTTCTAAGAAATGTGTAGGTAGGCTGGTGGTTCTTGGAACTGTTGAAAGGACTGTGCTGTAGACTAGACATCGACAAGCTACTACCATCTTTACCCTGGGGAAGCCACGCCATGCATATATGGACTCCCCAAAATCCACAAAGAGGGAATACCACTCAGACCAATTGTTAGCAGCATCAACTCTGTCGCCTACAACATTGCAAAATATCTAACTACCATATTAGCGCCTCTAGTTGGCAACACCACTCATCACATCAATAATTCACACGACTTTGCTAGCAAGGTTTGGAAAATAAAACTGGAGGTGGATGAGACCATGGTTTCTTATAATGTGACTTCACTCTTCACTTGCATTCCAACAACTGAAGATGTCACAGTAGTGAAAAAACGTCTACTACAAGACAGCACTCTAGGTTACAGAATCAACCTCAGCCCAGACCACATATGTGCCATGCTGGACCTCTGCCTGACCACTACCTATTTTAAATACAGTGAAGGTTTCTACAGACAAAAACACAGCTGCGCCATGGGCTCACCTGTGTCCCCCATTATGACCAATCTCTACATGGAAGAGGTAGACACCTCTCATCCAAGAAGCTTCTTCAGCTCTGATTGGATGGTGGGGAATGGAAAGATTTATACTCCTTGCAGACAGCTGGTCATTTGCATTTTTTAAGCGAGTTGTTAACTAAACTCCTTCACAGGAATTCCACCCACTCACTGGTATAGGTATATGGACGATACTTGGGACGAGATTAAAACACAGGAAGCATTCACCAAACATATCAACATGGTGGACACATACATCAGATTCACACGTGAAGATGTTAAAGAAAATAGTCTAGCCTTCCTGGATTGTGCTGTATACATTAAGGAAGACAGAAGTCTTAACATTGAAATTTACAGAAGTCCCACACATAGAGATCAATATTTACATTTTGATTCACACCATCCACTGGAGCACAACATGAGAATTATCAGAACCCTACACTACGTAGCTGAAGGCCTGCCTACCAGCAAAGATGGAAAAGAAAAAGAACTAAAACATATCAAGGAAGGCTTCAGAACTTGTGGCTATCCCAAGTGGGCCTTCATCAAATCTAAAAAAAAGACCTAGTATGAGCTCCTCCATAACAGACAAGGAAAAAGAAAACAATAAACAAAGCAACGTAGTAATTCCATAGGTTGCAGGAATATCAGAAAAGCTCAGGAAGATCTTCAGCCAACACAACATACGTGCACACTTCAAACCCAAGAATACACTAAGGCAGAAGCTTGTCCACCAAGAATAAAACACCCAGACACAAACTGAGCAATGTGGTATATGCAGCACAGTGCAGTGAGCCATGTGCAGATCTGTACATTGGGGGGAAAAAAACAACTTCATAAACATACGACACAACATAGGAGAACAAATCCATCAGGACAAGAGTCAGCAGTCCATCTTCATTTAAAAGACAAAGGCCACTCTTTCGAAGACAACAAAGTCCACATTTTGGACAGAGAGGACCACTGGTTTGAAAGAAGGGTCAAAGAGGCCATCTATGTCAAAACTGAACAGCCCTCTCTCAACAGAGGGGGAGGGATCGGACATCATCTATCTCCAGTCTACAACACAGTCCTTTCAACAGTTCCAAGAAGGCTCCACACACATTTGCACCATTCAGGTGACTCTGAAAGTACAGATAAGCCTCCAGGTAGCATTAACAACTCACTTAAAAATGCAAATGACCAGCTGTCTGCAAGGAGTATAAATCTTTCCATTGCCCACCATCCAATCAGAGCTGAAGAAGCTTCTTGGATGAGAAGCGAAACGTCTTCAAAGAAAAACAAGGAACTCCAGTTGCCTCATGAAAAAGCATATTTGGGAACCTACCCTACAATGCTTGCTCAGACCTACCTTGTCTCCTTTTTCTCATTAGGTTTTTTTTCAACCGCATAATTATTGCATCATCATGGGATGTTGTACTTTGAAGAGCCAGACTAAGGGTTTTTGCTCATTTTATTCCATCTTTTACTATGCTCTCTAGTTTCCTTTTTTAATCAATGTTTTAATGTTATTTTGAACGGAAAGTCGGAATAAATTGGGGACACAACCGTGGGGCTGGTTGATGCCCTGAGAGCCCCCGCTCTACCCTTGTTAACTAATTTTAACAGGGTTTAATTATTTTTGCCTCCTTTTATAATTTTCAAATTTTAATTGTAAAATTTTAATTTTAGCATTTTAATTTTTATATGCTGTTCTTATTTTAGTGTTGTACGGTATGCCGCCACCCAATGTCCCTCCTTGAGGGAGATGGGTGGTTCAGAAACATGAAAAATAAAGAAATGAATGAATGAATAATTTTCATGCAAATGAGTATTGTTTGTCTTGCAAAATTCCATGTAGAAATAGCTATGCCACCACTGGTCAATGTAGTTCAACTCCAGAAGATTACCAGTCTGAATCATAATCCTTGCTCAGGACCGCCACCTATTTGCCTTGCCTGTGTCTGCAGTAGGTCCTCCATCAGGAATGCTGTCAGATTGCCCCTTTCAGCCAAGCTGATTTGAAGCCTCCAGACCAGGGGTCTTCAAACTTGTCAACTTTAAGACTTGTGGATTTCAACTTAAAATGAGAACATTTTGTGAGCTTATTTTCTTTAAAAGAGAAATTGCCCCTTTTTGTCATGTTTAAATTTTAGTCTTTTGTTTGTATTAGGATACAGGCATTTCTTTATGCCTCTTACAGTGGATTTGCTTACAGTTAAATTGAGAGAGGAAATGTTTATTTGAATGGAACATGTTATTATTTGAGGTGGTTCTCTTTAGATTTGCTAACAACTGGAATGGAAAAAATGTTATGAAGTGGTTTGATCACAATTAACACAGTGTTTATGCTTTTATCCCTACAGCTATTTCATATGTTTTAATTTGACAGCATTTAAATTGGCTTTGTGTTTAATTGTCTTTTTACTTAAAGGAATATTTGTGAGTTTCTTTTTTTTTTAAAGGGAAATTCACCCTTTTTCTTATGTTAAATTTTAATCTTTTGTTCACAGCAGGATACTGAGACCACTTTATGCCTTTTAAATATGGATTTGTATTCCTTCTTTTTCCAGAAAACAATCTTGCTCTTCATTCATGCATTCAGATGATTGTTGATTCTTGTTTTAAATTTTTTTGAAATTTTAAACGGCTTGTTTTTTAAGTCCAATGAAAAATCCTCTTCCAATTGCTCTCTGGGATTGTCATTTTTATTTCCTTTTTTATTTTTAAATCCTTATCCAAGGTTGTGATTGTTATTATTGTTTTGTCTGATGACAAATTCTTATTCAAACTCTTATTTAAGTTGTTCTAATCTAAGGTATAGTTTGCTGCATATCTTTTTCTGTGACATCTTGTTCTGGGAATAACATATTCCCAAGAAGACACAGCAGAGTTGACCTTATTGATTTGAAAATCTCTCTGAATGCCATTATAAGTTGCTTGTCTTGCTATGTTTCCAACATCAAAAACAATTCTTCTTTCCCAGTAAAAAAGTATTTCTTCTTTAAAATACATTACAAGTCTTAATATTCAAACTCCAATATTCTGACGTTTTCCAAAACTTTCCAGAGCCAAAACCTTGTTTTGTTTTTGATGTTTATTTTAAATGCTTAAAGATTACAAAAATACATCTTCATTTTCTTATATTAAGGGTTGAAGGCACTCACGTGGTATATTTCCAGCCTTGTCTCACTTCTTTATAGAAGTAAATAGGCAAATGTCTATGGAGATTCTCAATCATCCAGGTCATGGTTGTCCCAAAGGTGCTTTTTCCAAAATGCATCTGGACTTTCTTGGGTTTTTTTTCTTTTAAAACATTTTGCTTCTCATTCAAGAAGCTTTTTCAGTTCAGAACTGAAAAAACTAGATGAAAAGTGAAACATTTTCAAAGAAAAAAAAAACCAAGAAAGTCCAGTTGCCTTTTAGAAGATCACCTTAATAGACAGTTTCTGAAAATAGTTAGCAAAGGCAGTGAGAACTTTGCATATCCTTTGCGGCTGGAGCACGTAGGACAAATTCCCTTGGCTCTTCTTTCTTCCACCTTCCAGATACTGCTATTTTGCAATTTCCATGAGCAGCAATTGTACGGAGAACAGCTTGGGCAATCTCTAACCCTCCCTTTATCCAAAGACAATCAAAGTAGCTGATCTACTTGTTGGCTTTCTATCTTTTGCCACAAATGTTGACTGTAGTAGTTTTGCTTACTGCCCTGATAAACAAAGCACTCGACCTTTTGGACACTATTCAGCAATTATCTCCTAGTCATTAAGGTGGAGATCTTAGTCATAGTCCCATCTATGTGACAAGTTTAAGAATGTAATGTCTTCTGGCTGATCCAACTTACAGTGAATATCATTTAAGTTGCATTGATGCCTGTTTTTCCTTTTCCACCTAAAGTAATTTGGGACTTCCACATTAATCAATGCTATTCTCCTTGCATTTTCTCCCATGGTTCCTCATCCAGTTACTTGGAAGATCATAGAGCTTTAGTATTTTGTTTAAGTGTATTACTTGGTTCTGCAATCTTACATATTATATCAACCCTAAGAAAGGAATCCCAGTATTCACGGTGAATTGTTAAATGGGTGAGGGAGATTATGATACTTTTACAACCTCACAAGCCTTCCTCAAGCCTACCTACGCACAGTCTATGAGACCAATCCTAACATCTGGCACTCTTCTTCAAGGAGTTTAATTCTGAACCTTTGCAGAGCATCCCCACTTTCTTGATCAATGGTTTGTAAGGCACTACCAAATGTGATTAATGGATTAGTTGTTCTGTCCTCCCTTTTGTTATCAGGACATCTGTCCCACTACCTTGAGGTAAGCTTGGTGATCATTCATTTGTGATGCAAATGAGCATCTGTTCATTCATGCAGTACACTCTATCCTCTATAGCAGGGCTTTTCAACCAGTGGTACGGGTACCATCTGTGGTACATTGGCACCTGGCAGGTGGTACACGACCATCCTAGAAAAGTGGTAGCGGGGGAGGGGAATGAGCTGAACCGGTGGCAGCACCGCATAAGCCTGAGCGAGAGATGGCTGGAGCTGCAGGGCTGTCAGGGCTCAGTGGAAGCACCAGGATCAGCGCCTGGCGCTTCTGCTGAGCCCAAAAGAAGCACCGATCAACTGGAATGTTGCAGCCTCTCCAGGGTCTTGTGATTTACATTCAGATGCTTGGCAACTGATTCATATTTATGACGGTCACAGTGTCCCAGGGTCATGTGAAGTGAGCAAAACCTGCTGCAACCACCCAGCAGACGGGGGGGGGAATAAAAACCAAACACCACCCCACCCCACCCCCACTGCCAATCCTCAACAGAAATGCTCACAACAATGAAAACCTCAGACAGGAGAAAGAGTGCCGCCGGGCGGGCAGGCAGATGTCTTGCTCGGCTGTGGTTTGGGGGGCACTTTTTTCAGTGCCATTGTAACTTCGAACAGTCACTAAGTGAACTGTTGTAAGTTGAGGACTACCTGTACTTTCTCAATTTTTTCCTTTTTGGGGGGGGTCATCAAGTTTTTGACACCTTGCTAGGCGACTGGTGGCACTCGGATGTTGCCATATCCTAAAAGTGGTACAATGGGTGAAAAGGTTGAAAAGCCCTGCTCTATAGGAATCAACTACAATAGTATTCTTGGTTTCTATGACGGCTGCCTGGGGATGGAAGAGAAAGCAAGTGTCATGACAAGGTTTCTTGTCTCAAATCAACCCAGTTATGGAAGATTCCCAACAAGGGCTCTTGGGATGCACAGAACCATATGTATAAATGTAAATGAGAGTGTGTGTGTGTGTGTGTGTGTGCGTGCGCCTTCCAGTTAATTTTTGACTCCTGGCAACTGCCTGGACTTCTCTCTGCACTTTTCTTAGCAAGGTTTTTCAGAAGTGGCTTGCCTTGCCTCCAGCGTAGGCTGAGAGAGGGAGTGGTCCAGGATAAACCAAAGATGAGAATAAGACACACTGTTTTCCAATTTTTAGCCTGGTGTCTTTATACACTATGCCAAAATTGGTTCTCACAGAAGATTACTAGAAGACTAAGCAAGCAACCTGCCCTTCTCCACATACCATCTTTATATACCGATATATAGTTTTATGTGTGGAGAACTGAGAAAACTATCATACTTTGATAAAGGTATGCAGGATAAATAATATAAATGTTGGTTGCCCACTACGATGAATTGTGGGGAAAAACCTAGAAGAAAAGTAATCTGTGGGGATCATTGTACAACTTATAAGAGAAGCCTCCTTCCTTTGCTTCCAATATTTACAACTTTGTCCCATCAAAAGCAATTGGACTGTCTCCTCTACGAGGAGGAACATTTTCATGAATTTATCTGCTTTGACACTAATATTCTGTGTGCAATATGGGAGACAAATTTATTTTAATCCTAATCCCTAGATCAGAGGTCTTCAAACTTGGCCCTTTTATGACTTGTGGATTTCAGCTCCCATAATTCCTCAGCCAGCATGCCTGGCTGAGGAATTCTGGGAGTTGAAGTCCACAAGTCATAAAAGGGCCAAGTTTGGAGACCCCTGCCCTAGATCTATTTTCTTTTTCTTCACTTCCTATTGCAATTCAGTTTTATTATTTTTAATCAATAATCACTAGATTTACCTAAATATAATGAAAAAGAAAAAAATGGGTGTTCAAGCTCACATCAGCTGTTGTCTTGTTTTCATTGCCACAACACAAAATGTAGCTACTGTATGGATCACAGAACGCTTCATTCCTGAAAAAAGGAGGTTTGCCTAATAATTATCCATTCTTGTTTGATGCTGACACAGCAAAGGTTAGATATAACTATTGCAAATGTCCCTACAGGTTACAATAGCTTCCTATTGTTCTGTGTTTTCTTTTGTTGCACTTGCATTTTGGTCTGTGACCGCAAAATAAAAATTATTATTATTAACATTATTATTCCTATTGTTCTTTTCTCCTATTAATACCACAAATTGCTCATGTGCTGCAAGTGCAATCCAGCTGCAAGTGCAATCCAGCCCAGGTGTTGGACTTTCTTACATAGGCTTTAAAAACATTAAATTGTTAATTAGTTTTTGTATTTTCAATGTAGCCTTTCTATTTTGGTGAACAATTTTTGTTGCTGTTCTTTTTTATTCTCCCTGTTTCTAAAACAAGTTTATTCATAGTAATTTGTAACTTCCACATCAGCCGCCCTGTCTAGCAGCTAGGTCATTATTCTAATTTCTTCTCCTTAGTAATGTATAAAGTAAAACCATTTCTTCTCCTTAGTAGTGTATAAAGTAAAAGAAATTGATGTGGATTATTTATCCCTTAATACTTTCTGATTATCCTATCACACACAATTGGATGATTATGCAGACAAAAGATATTTTCCCCCTCGTTTTTCAGGGCATCACTGTGAATATATTCAAGATAAATTCTAGCCAGTAAATATTGCAAAGCAATATGCATTTTAAAAGCTTTGTGTCCAGAGGTTTGAGCAGTTTCTAATATGGACAAATGTAAATATTACCTTGTTAAAATTAGTATTACTTGTTTACACATTCATTAATTAAGATACTTCAACATTAGTTAAGTTGCTTGTATAGCATTAATTTTACATATACATACATACACACAGATACACACATACTCTCTGTGTGGTTGTGCATGTATACATATGTACCTGTTTGTATGCACGTAAGGTAAGAATTGCTTCTTCCAATTGAATCTCAGTAACTAGATATAAAATACATGTGAAACAAATCAAATATAAATCATCACTTTATGGAGTTTTTATGGATGTTGTTTGCCCTTTATAGCTGATGGACATACACCACATATAATTGCTGGTCTCTTAAGAAAAAGCCTTGGATTTTTTACCAGAAGAAAAAGTGCCAGTCATTTTATTTTTTAGAAAGAATNGCGGGCCTGACCTAGGGTGAGTTTTAAATAGGGACAATTTTTAACGATTTTAAAGAGCCACAGCTACCAATATTTGGGTTTTAATTGGTTTTTAGTAGGGGAAATTTTTTGTATGATGTTTTAATACGCTGTGAGCCGCCCTGAGTCCCATGGGGAGAAGGGCGGCATATAAATCCTGAAAAATAAATAAATAAATAAATAAATAAATTTATGCCTCTTACAGTGGATTTGCTTACAGTTAAATTGAGAGAGGAAATGTTTATTTGAATGGAACATGTTATTATTTGAGGTGGTTCTCTTTAGATTTGCTAACAACTGGAATGGAAAAAATGTTATGAAGTGGTTTGATCACACTTAACACAGTGTTTATGCTTTTATCCCTACAGCTATTTCATATGTTTTAATTTGACAGCATTTAAATTGGCTTTGTGTTTAATTGTCTTTTTACTTAAAGGAATATTTGTGAGTTTCTTTTTTTTTTAAAGGGAAATTCACCCTTTTTCTTATGTTAAATTTTAATCTTTTGTTCACAGCAGGATACTGAGACCACTTTATGCCTTTTAAATATGGGTTTGTATTCCTTCTTTTTCCAGAAAACAATCTTGCTCTTCATTCATGCATTCAGATGATTGTTGATTCTTGTTTTAAATTTTTTTGAAATTTTAAACGGCTTGTTTTTTAAGTCCAATGAAAAATCCTCTTCCAATTGCTCTCTGGGATTGTCATTTTTATTTCCTTTTTTATTTTTAAATCCTTATCCAAGGTTGTGGTTGTTATTATTGTTTTGTCTGATGACAAATTCTTATTCAAACTCTTATTTAAGTTGTTCTAAGGTATAGTTTGCTGCATATCTTTTTCTGTGACATCTTGTTCTGGGAATAACATATTCCCAAGAAGACACAGCAGAGTTGACCTTATTGATTTGAAAATCTCTCTGAATGCCATTATAGGTTGCTTGTCTTGCTATGTTTCCAACATCAAAAACAATTCTTCTTTCCCAGTAAAAAAGTATTTCTTCTTTAAAATACATTACAAGTCTTAATATTCAAACTCCAATATTCTGACGTTTTCCAAAACTTTCCAGAGCCAAAACCTTGTTTTGTTTTTGATGTTTATTTTAAATGCTTAAAGATTACAAAAATACATCTTCATTTTCTTATATTAAGGGTTGAAGGCACTCATCTGATATATTTCCAGCCTTGTCTCACTTCTTTATAGAAGTAAATAGGCAAATGTCTATGGAGATTCTCAATCATCCAGGTCATGGTTGTCCCAAAGGTGCTTTTTCCAAAATGCATCTGGACTTTCTTGAGGTTTTTTTTTCTTTTAAAACATTTTGCTTCTCATCCAAGAAGTTTTTTCAGTTCAGAACTGAAGAAACTAGATGAAAAGTGAAACATTTTCAAAGAAAAAAAAACCCAAGAAAGTCCAGTTGCCTTTTAGAAGATCACCTTTGGGACAGTAAATAGACAGTTTCTGAAAATAGTTAGCAAAGGCAGTGAGAACTTTGCATATCCTTTGCATAGGTTCCCCTTGCGGCTGGAGCACTTAGGACAAATTCCCTTGGCTCTTCTTTCTTCCACCTTCCAGATACTGCTATTTTGCGATCTCCATGAGCAGCAATTATATGGAGAACAGCTTGGGCAATCTCTAACCCTCCCTTTATCCAAAGACAATCAAAGTAGCTGATCTACTTGTTGGCTTTCTATCTTTTGCCACAAATGTTGACTGTAGTAGTTTTGCTTACTGCCCTGATAAACAAAGCACTCGGCCTTTTGGACACTATTCAGCAATTATCTCCTAGTCATTAAGGTGGAGATCTTAGTCATAGTCCCATCTGTGTGACAAGTTTAAGAATGTAATGTCTCTCTGGCTGATCCAACTTACACTGAGTATCATTTAAGTCGCATTGATGCCTGATTTTCCTTTTCCACCTGAAGTAATTTGGGACTTCCACATTAATCAATGCTATTCTCCTTGCATTTTCTCCCATGGTTCCTCATCCAGTTACTTGGAAGATCATAGAGCTTTAGTATTTTGTTTAAGTGTATTACTTGGTTCTGCAATCTTACATATTATATCAACCCTAAGAAAGGAATCCCAGTATTCACGGTGAATTGTTAAATGGGTGAGGGAGACCATGATACTTTTACAACCTCACAAGCCTTCCTCAAGCCTACCTACGCACAGTCTATGAGACCAATCCTAACATCTGGCACTCTTCTTCAAGGAGTTTAATTCTGAACCTTTGCAGAGCATCCCCACTTTCTTGATCAATGGTTTGTAAGGCACTACCAAATGTGATTCATGGATTAGTTGTTCTGTCCTCCCTTTTGTTATCAGGACATCTGTCCCACCACCTTGAGGTAAGCTTGGTGATCATTCATTTGTGATGCAAATGAGCATCTGTTCATTCATGCAGTACACTCTATCCCAGTGGTTCTCAACCTGTGGGTCGGGACCCCATTTGGGGTCGATCGACCATTTCATGGGGGTCGCCAAGCAAGGCTGTCTGCCATTTTTTTTGTCCACCATTTTTTTTGTCTGCCATTTTTTCCCCTTTTCCGGCGGGTGCCTTACCTCCCTTGGGCTGGGCCAGCTGGTGGTCGGCCTGCTGCCGCTTGCCAGCTACACCTCGGCCGGCGCAGGGGGCGGAACCACGCATGCGCGGCGCTCCCGGGTAGGGAAAGTCCTCGACTTATGACCGGTTGGGTAGTCCTCGACTTACGACCGGTTTAGTCCTCGACTTATGACCAGTTTAGTCCTCGACTTACGACCGGTTTAGTCCTCGACTTACGACCAGTTTAGTCCTCGACTTATGACCGGGGTCGCGGCATTAAAAAGGTTGAGAACCACTGCTCTATCCTCTATAGGAATCAACTACAATAGTATTCTTGGTTTCTATGACGGCTGCCTGGGGATGGAAGAGAAAGCAAGTGTCATGACAAGGTTTCTTGTCTCAAATCAACCCAGTTATGGAAGATTCCCAACAAGGGCTCTTGGGACGCACAGAACCATATGTATAAATGTAAATGACTGTGTGTGTGTGTCTTCCAGTTAATTTTTGACTCCTGGCAACTGCCTGGACTTCTCTCTGCACTTTTCTTAGCAAGGTTTTTCAGAAGTGGCTTGCCTTGCCTCCAGCGTAGGCTGAGAGAGGGAGTGGTCCAGGATAAACCAAAGATGAGAATAAGACACACTGTTTTCCAATTTTTAGCCTGGTGTCTTTATACACTATGCCAAAATTGGTTCTCACAGAAGATTAATAGAAGACTAAGCAAGCAACCTGCCCTTCTCCACATACCTTCTTTATATACCGGTATATAGTTTTATGTGTGGAGAACTGAGAAAACTATCATACTTTGATAAAGGTATGCAGGATAAATAATATAAATGTTGGTTGCCCACTACGATGAATTGTGGGGAAAAACCTAGAAGAAAAGTAATCTGTGGGGATCATTGTACAATTTATAAGAGAAGCCTCCTTCCTTTGCTTCCAATATTTACAACTTTGTCCCATCAAAAGCAATTGGACTGTCTCCTCTACGAGGAGGAACATTTTCATGAATTTATCTGCTTTGACACTAATATTCTGTGGGCAATATGGGAGACAAATTTATTTTAATCCTAATCCCTAGATCAGAGGTCTTCAAGCTTGGCCCTTTTATGACTTGTGGATTTCAGCTCCCATAATTCCTCAGCCAGCATGCCTGGCTGAGGAATTCTGGGAGTTGAAGTCCACAAGTCATAAAAGGGCCACGTTTGAAGACCCCTGCCCTAGATCTATTTTCTTTTTCTTCACTTCCAATTGCAATTCGGTTTTATTATTTTTAATCAATAATCACTAGATTTACCTAAACATAATGAAAAAGAAAAAATGAGTGTTCAAGCTCACATCAGCTGTCGTCTTGTTTTCATTGCCACAAACACAAAATGTAGCTACTGTATGGATCATAGAAAGCTTCATTCCTGAAAAAAGGAGGCTTGCCTAATAATTATCCATTCTTGTTTGATGCTGACACAGCAAAGGTTGGATATAACTATTGCAAATGTCCCTACAGGTTACAATAGCTTCCTATTGTTCTGTGTTTTCTTTTGTTGCACTTGCATTTTGGTCTGTGACTGCAAAATAAAAATTATTATTATTAACTTATTATTATTCCTATTGTTCTTTTCTCCTATTAATACCACAAATTGCTCATGTGCTGCAAGTGCAATCCAGCTGCAAGTGCAATCCAGCCCAGGTGTTGGACTTTCTTACATAGGCTTTAAAAACATTAAATTGTTAATTAGTTTTTGTATTTTCAATGTAGCCTTTCTATTTTGGTGAACAATTTTTGTTGCTGTTCTTTTTTATTCTCCCTGTTTCTAAAACAAGTTTATTCATAGTAATTTGTAACTTCCACATCAGCCGCCCTGTCTAGCAGCTAGGTCATTATTCTAATTTCTTCTCCTTAGTAGTGTATAAAGTAAAACCATTTCTTCTCCTTAGTAGTGTATAAAGTAAAAAAAAATGATATGGATTATTTATCCCTTAATACTTTCTGATTATCCTATCACACACAATTGGATGATTATGCAGACAAAAGATATTTTCCCCCTCGTTTTTCAGGGCATCACTGTGAATATATTCAAGATAAATTCTAGCCAGTAAATATTGCAAAGCAATATGCATTTTAAAAGCTTTGTGTCCAGAGGTTTGAGCAGTTTCTAATATGGACAAATGTAAATATTACCTTGTTAAAATTAGTATTACTTGTTTACACATTCATTAATTAAGGTACTTCAATGTTACTTAAGTTGCTTATATAGCATTAATTTTATATATACATACATACACACACACACAGATACACACATATTCTGTGTGGTTGTGCATGTATACATATGTACCTGTTTGTATGCACGTAAGGTAAGAATTGCTTCTTCCAGTTGAATCTCAGTAACTAGATATAAAATACATGTGAAACAAATCAAATATAAATCATCACTTTATGGAGTTTTTATGGATGTTGTTTGCCCTTTATAGCTGATGGACATACACCACATATAATTGCTGGTCTCTTAAGAAAAAGCCTTGGATTTTTTACCAGAAGAAAAAGTGCCAGTCATTTTATTTTTTAGAAAGAATTAATGAGATTTGCAGTCATAGTTGCCCTTCTGTTGAGCTAAGTTGCATGCTAGCAGACAAAGTGATTTTTGTACGGAAATTAATTTTTACAAATTAATTAAGCCTCCCTTGAGCAGTTTGATTAAAACTATAGACATTATAGAGGTTTCTTTTGGCAAGAAGCCTGCCAAATTGCAAAACAAGAGGTTGAGCACTTTTGTTGTTTTGGAGAAGAATGAAATAGTTGCTGGGAACATAATTCTTTCAGCAGGTCCTTTGATTGCAGATGGCTCTTACAAACATAAAACAATTGTTGGTCTTATTGCCATTCAATAGGAAGCAGTGCAGTCACATGAACATTCAGAGGCCTTTTTATTTAAAGGATTCTTCCTCAGCATTCTGATTGGAAAGTTTCTGAGGAATCGTCTAGCAGGAAGATCTGCCAGTCTTGGGCATCTACAAGAATTTGCAGTTTTCATTAAAATGACGAAAACAGCATTCTGCCAACACATTGCAAGTTCTACTCCTTGGGCCTGTGATGGCATGACTTGTCTACAAAAGGGGAGGGGCTTGTATCAGATTGGCATGGTGGCCCTATTGCTGTTTTTCTGATGCCACCATTTTCAATGCCTTTTTTGCCTCTTCTTTCTCCACCTCTCCCCATTCTGATGTTTTCTAAAGAAGTGAAAAGAATGAAATAGGTTTTGCCATTTTTCTCCCCCAAAACAATTTGCCAAGTTTGCCATTTCTCCTCCAATATGTTGAACCATTTGTGATAACCACAGGAGTAAACTCAAAAGGATCCAGCTTTGACTCTCCAAAGTGGCACCGGTCAGTCTGGGACCTGGCCGAATTTGAGGCATGCCTTATAGCGGGGTCCCCAACCCCCAGTCTGTGGACCGGTACTGGGCCATGGCATGCCAGCAACCGATCCGCATAAACAAGCAAAGCCCCATCCGTGGGATACAGGCAGCACACAAAACCACATTCTCTCCGGTGCTTAGAAAACCCTTTTTCCACAGAACTGGTCCCTGGTGCCCAAAAGGTTGGGGACTTCTCTATTATAGAATATCGATCAATCTTTTATCATGGTCACAGACAGAATAAAAATTAAAACATTAAAATAAAACAAAACAGAACAAGACATAATAATGTATTACAATTAATGGTAAGATCCTCAATTGGGTGGCCAAAGTCTGCCTAATTTTACAGACAGGATAGCAGAATTTAGCTATGTTCAAAGAAACTATGTCATACTGATCAGGTATAACTGTATAGCCAAGAAAAGAGAATATTTATAGCTCAGGGTTGAAATGAGGGATCCTAAGTCTTCTCTGAGCTTGGTTGTTTTCTTGCAGACGTTCCATTACTGAACTAGGTAACATCATCACTGATGGATAATGACATTTCTGCAAGAAAACAGACAGAAAACAACCAAGCTCAGAGAGCACCACAGACCCCTCATAACTATATAGGATATAACTATAAATTGAAAGGGCCATTCACGCCATGATTTGTAACCCCCTGCTTCTTCTTCTTCTTGTGCCATATCCGTTATCGGACGTTGGTGATCATGTTGGCGATCCTGTTTTTATCAGCAGCCGCACGAAATAGTGCTGCTGAGTTTTGTCCAAACCAGTCCCTTAGATTTTGAAGCCATGATGTTCTTCTTCTGACTGGACCTCGTTTGCCTTCAATCTTTCCTGGAGGATTAAATGGAGTATGCCGTATTTTTCGCATCACATGTCCGAAATATTCTAATTTTCGCTTTTTGTTTTGATGATTTCCCTTGGCTTTCCCAGGTGGCTTATCACCTCTTCATTTCTGTTCTTGTCAACCCAGCTTATATGTAACAGCCGCCTGTAAATCCACATTTCAAATGCTTCTAGTCTCTCTAGGTGGCCTTCTGTCAGAGACCAACTCTCTACTCCATAGAGCAAGATAGAAAAAATATAGCATCTGACAAGCCTGATTTTCAGTCTTAGGCTTATGTCGTGACTGCAGAAAACCTTTTTCATTTTGAAGAATGCTGTTCGAGCTTTCTCTATCCTTGTCTTTACTTCAGTGGTCATGTCCCAGCTTTCATGTAAATTAGAACCGAGGTGCGCGATCCTTTCAACTTTTTCTAGTGGTATTCCTTCTGAATTTATTGGTGGTAAATTAATGGGTTGTTTGCTGCCGACCATGATCTTGGTTTTTGAGGTGTTAAACTTCAAGCCATATTTTTCAGATATTTCTGTGACTCTGTTGATGAGGAGCTGAAGGTCTTCATGCTTACTGGCAAGCAGAACTGTATCATCAGCTTATCTTAAGTTGTTGATCCAAACACCATTTACTTTGATGCCTGCTTAGTGCACCCCTAACAAACAAATATCCACATGCTACTTGAAGGTAACCAGTGAAAAGACATCCATTATCTTTGTAAATTTGAACTACTATTTGTTTGTACATATGTATACCGAGAGCTTATGCACTAGAGACAAATTCCTTGTGTGTCCAATCAGACTTGGCAAAATAAAGAACACTCTATATCACGGGTGTCAAACTCAATCACGTCACGTGACATATCATGATGTATCATGGCGTTTTTTGCCTTTGCGGTGCCGGGATGGGTGTGATGCATCCAGCCCATGGGCCGCCAGTTTGAGACCCCTGCTTTATATTCTAAAAGGTGTAATATTGCGAAGTACCAGACTAGTCTTAGCACCTATGAGCAGTGACAACAAGTATAATTCTGGGGACAGGGTATTCAGAATCTCACATTTGTGCTACTTGGATGTTACTGATTTCTTAAACCTTTTCTTTCCCTCTACCCTACCAGCCCTTTTGTCTCCTGAAGCTGCCACAAAGAGAATTAACCTTACGTAGCTTTAGGAGTTATTCACTTGGGACTCAGGGAATGATGAATGTTGAAGCTATTACCAGCAAAAGCATCAGGCTCCGTGAAGCTGTTTAAAAATGCATTCTCTCATGTAAATTTCTGCTTCATCAATCCTTATGATGGGTCAAACATTGCTGTTGTTTCCTGAACAAATTGTACGACATGCCCTTTCCTGCAAATCTGTGCAGAAGAGCAGAACTGCCCTCAGCTTTGCTTCCTGCTTTTGTCTCAGAGCTGGCTTTATGGCAACAGCTGCAACTGTGCCAGGTTTGACTGCAAGAGGGTGATGGATATATAGGAAGAAAGGGGAGCCAGGAACAAGCAGAACATGTTGTAAATGCAGAGCGAGATGGGCACCCCAAAGAAGAGCACAAAATTATGCATACCAGATTCACTGTTTATGAGACTTAGGTTCCATTTTGAATATACTGTAGCCAAGCATGTATAAATATTAACTTTTTCTGGAGAGGGCAGAAATACCGACAGTTGATACTTGATAACAGCCATACTTTGGGCTTTACAAGACTGGGCTCTTAGATTTCTAAAGAAAGAAGAAAAAATCCTTATTTTCTTCTCTGTTCTCTTTCTTTTCTTTTCTTTTCTTTTCTTTTCTTTTCTTTTCTTTTCTTTTCTTTTCTTTTCTTTTCTTTTCTTTTCTTTTCTTTTCTTCTCTTCTCTTCTCTTCTCTTCTCTTCTCTTCTCTTCTCTCTCTCTCTCTCTCTCTCTCTCTCTCTCTCTCTCTCTCTCTCTCTCTCTTTCTCTCTCTCTCTCTCTCCCTTTCCCTCCCTCCCTCCGTGTAAGGTCTGGCTTACTAGGATGTATGTATTTTAATGTGGGTGGGATTTAATTGTTATTTTGTTCTTTTTTTTTTTCAAATATTTTTTTCACTTCTTTGTTTTTAAATGGTGCACACACACACACACACACAGATAGCCTTGAAAGTTTGACTTTGACAAAAAGCAACTCAGATAATCATCTAAAATCAGGTGGGGACAGAGGGGTTTGTGATGAAGCTCTAGAAGCATAGCTAATTAGTTCTTTTGCAGCATTGCCAAAGTGAATAAGACAAACTATTGAGAAAATTAAGGGATTTACAAAAGACTGTTAACCACACATAGAGCAGCAGAACCTCTGATTGAATTAGTGGCAATAGTTTTGAAAAATTGCAACAACAATAATAACAATCTACAGTCACTTCTGATACATTTGACCTAACTGAGGGTTTTCCACAGAAGAGCAACCAGAAGGAAAAACCATCGTCCAACTGTAACATGTAAAGAGGGATTGAACCTGCTGCCTCCAATCAAAAGCTGTATCTCCTTTGATGTAAGTTCTGATCCATGGCACACCAACGTTTTGCTTCTCTGTCAAACACAGTTCTTTCAAATGGACTGTAGGCTATCAGGAGAAGAAAATTCTCAATACTTTGGATCAACCCACTGCCATGAATAGCTTAGCAATAGCTTAGCAATACCTCAGTCCTGGCAAACTCAATATTGGAGATCTTCAGACTCCCCGCTACATTGAACCTAAGATGGATGGCCCTAACAGCAGTCCATTGGAGTGCCAGGTGAAGAGTCGTATGGACACCAGACAATAAAAAAGGAATCAAAATGGTGAAGAAAACCACATAGTCCTGGTAAAATGCTTTGCTATGTAGAGTCTTCAAGGAAAATTTGAAGGTCTAGTCCAGGGGTCTTCAGACTTGGCCCTTTTATGACTTGTGGACTTCAACTCCCAGAATTCCTCAGCCAGCATGACTGGCTGAGGAATTCTGGGAGTTGGTCCACAAGTCATAAAAGGGCCAAGTTTGAAAACCCCCTGGTCTAGTCATATGTACAGATGAATGATTGGACGTGTTATTGTCTGATTATTTATGTCCAGGCTGCCTATGAGGTTGCATGTTTTTAACAATTTGTATTGTAAGCCACCTAACTCCATGGAAATGGGTGATTATAATAAATTAATTATGATAATTATAATAGATGATATCTTTAAAACAACATCTGCCTATTCCAGGGCCTTGGAAATAACTTGATAGGTGACGAAAAGTGCTTTGTCTGAAAGTATTCATAAAGATTCATCTGGATAGTATAAACTCAGACAGTTCATGGAGAGGAAAAAGAATCATTACCACTTTAATGATAAAAGTATGTTTTGCTTCCTAAGAGATTCACATACTATAGATTTGATAAGGAAATTATTTTACTCCTTATTCTGTTAGATGTTAATACATAGGGCTATCTTCTTATTTTTAATTTTATTTAATGCAAAGAGATATGGAAATCATTGGGTTTGCTAATCAAGCAATATATTCTTTTGTGAATCCTGCTGGTGTATCCAGCAAGTCAAAAGGCTCAGAGTTGTTCAACTTTGTTTTGAATGCTAAAGCAAATAAATAATTTTGGAAAGGAGATTATGCTTGGGATGTATACTATGAAAGAAAACATGAACTAGTTCATTCAGGATTCTCTGCATGGGGTCAACTTTCCAGATGATTTAGAGAGCAACAATGAGCCACATCCTGAGTTTATCACACCAAGGGATTTGGTCTCATTGAAAAATGGATTTAGATTCCTTCTTGTCACTTTGCTTTTTCATGCAAGGTATTGCCCATTAAGAAATTTTAGCTATACTAGAGAGTCAGAAAAATCAATGAAATGAAAATGGCAAAATCTGCCAATTAACGCCATCGAGACTGTGTTCTGTATTGCCTTCTGTCAAACATCAATAAACAGCCTTATTTCTCTGGGCGCTTCTGGAAGAAGCACAAGCTTGCATATGATTCAGTACTCATGTTTATAAAAGACCCACTCGTCTTGATCCCGTCCCATTCACACCGGTGCAAATGAAAAATAATCCTTCTGAATTTATTCTGAGAAAAGGGGAGCTGAAGTGATCTGAAATAGAAAATGGGATGGCTTTTGCCATCCATTTTGCCGTGACAATAACAGCGTGAATGTGTCAAATGTATTTTGCCTTGGCAGAGCAATGATGTTTTTGAAATCAGGTGATTATGCACAATATTAGCCACCTCGGTATGGGGGCAGATCCATCACTGGCAGCTTGAGAGACAGCACGATGGGTGAGCGAACAAGCAGCTGTCCTTGTGCTCTTCTCCCTAGAATTCGTTCATTGCTGCCTTTCTTTTTTTTTAAAAAAAAAAATCAGTCACGAACATGGTCAGCAATACTCTCAGTGGGTCCTGCTTAACTTACAGGTAGTCCCCTGGCTTACAGCCATGTTTAGTGACCATTCAAAGTTACAGCAATTCTGAAAAAAAGTGACTTATGACTGTTTTTCACACTTTGCATATTGCAGCATCCCTGTGGGTCACTTGATCAGAATTTGGACCCTTGGCAACTAGCATGTATTTATGCTGGTTGCAGCATCCCAGGGACTCGTGTTCAGCTTTTGTGACCTTCTGACAAGCAAAGTCAATGGGGAAGCCAGATTCACTTTTAACAATTGTGTTGCTGACTTAACAAGTGGTGATTCACTTAGCAGCTGTGGTAAGAAAGGTTGTAAAATGGGGCAAAACTTACTTAACAACTCTCTTGCTTAGCAGTGGAAATTTTGGGCTCAATTGTGGTTGTAGGTCAAGGATTGCCTATGGTAGAAAATCCCACAGTTGAAATGGCTGTCTAAGCCCAGCTTCAAGCAGCAGTGGACAAAGTTCAGTTGGGTCCCCTAAAGCAGCTTTTTAAACCCTGCACTACATAATCTTTTTCTAATCTTCATCTCCTACTTCTATCCCCCTCCCTCTGCCCTGCACATAAGAGCAGAAGAAAATTATGTTTCCCCCAGCAATGGCCATCCCTAAGATAACTGTAATTATAAAGGCCCAAATGGAAGAATTATTTTCTCAGATAATGGCAGCATTTAGCAGCAGTATCAAGCTTGATGTAAATCTTCTCTTTGTCAATGGGAGATCTATGCGTTGATAATCACAGAGCTTCATGTTGCTGTTTTGTTTCATGTTTCTCACAGAACGGGGATGGAAGGTGTTGGCTTGATAATGCCACAAGGAAAAATTTAAATAATGTACATAAAATACCTCCCGATATTTCTTTTTAACAGAGTGAACTTTTGACTTGATGCTTTGCTAGTTGTTAAAAGTACTCATTTTGGTGGCACATTATACTTTTTATATACATTACTGCTTTGTAGTCAGCTTGTAAAATTGGTGCATATACTGTGAGTGTATACATATGATATGTATGTGTGAGTGTGTACATGTGATTGTGTGTGTGTGTGTGTAGGTATGTGTGTATATTAGGATAAGATGATAGATAGATAGATAGATAGATAGATAGAGAGAGAGAGAGAGAGAGAGAGAGAGAGAGAGAGAGAGAGAGAGAGAGAGAGAGGCAGGCAGGCAGGCAGGCAGGCAGGCAGGCAGGCAGGCTTCTGTTGTAAAGTAGAAGCTGGTATTGCCACAAATAATAAGGTGACCAACCTTTTTACAATGAAAAGGAGGACACAAATAAATTGAAGAAAAAAATATCGTAAATAAAAGAAACATTTTATTCATTGCAACAATAATGCAGACAACTTGCATGTGCAAAGTTTGCCAGCCGGGTGTTTTGGCGCGCTCAGCAGCAATTCCTATTGGCTTTCGAAAGCCAATAGTGGGAGTAGCACAGCTCATGCAAAAGTTGGAAAAAAAACCATCAAAAAAAGGTGCCGGAAGCGTTCTATGAGAGAGAGAAAAAGCCCTGCAGATTAGTCTTCAAATATCGAAAAGGAGGACATGTAGGAGGACACTTTTCGAGGGAGGACAGAACTTACAAAAGGAGGACTGTCCTCCCTAAAGAAGGATGGTTGATCACCTTACAAATAATATTTAGACTACACAATTAGAACAGTCAAAAAACATAAAGACAATTTTGAGTTTTGAGAGAAGATGATCAGTATGTTTAAGGCTTGTGCAAATCCAGATTTAACTATTTATGAACATTGCTTATCCAGGTGGTTCATTAACATCCGAAACAATGGTAAATGGACTTGGCACTGGGCAGGATGTTGGACTATATGATCCCTAAGGTCATTCCCAATTCTTTCAACTGGCATTTGTAATTCTAAATACTAGTTGTGCTTCCAATGTACTTCAATAGTTGAGGGTGAAGGTTTATTCTTCACCCTCATCTTACACCCAAGCTACAGATATTCACCACTATTGCAAATTTCAATAGTTTTTTTTGAGCCCTTAAAGTAGTTGCAGGTATCTCATGGTTTTCAATAAAATCCAAATACAGTAGCTCTTTATTAAAGCAACTTTTGATTTGCAGACTAATCTACAGATCAGGATAGAGTTATTCAGTGGATTTTATACACCCACAAGTTTTGACATCTGGTTCTCCACTATAGGCAAGTGCATTAAAACATCTCCTTTAGATAAAATAATTATGGAAATGTGTGTTCTATGTAGAATCTATTTCAATAGGCCTTTGTGTGTGACTTTAAAAAGGAGGGACAGAGTAGACGAAGGTGAAACTGACAAGAATCTGAAATAGATTCATCTATTCCTCCTTCTCATGGGGGTGCTTCTGAGGCAATTGATCAAAGAAAATCCCTTAACTTGGAATTACAAATATAAAAGAAGTGGAAATATTATTAGTAGATCTGTTCTTTAAAGTGAGTGGGAGGGCATAAAATTACAAGTCACAAAAATTGAAACACCAAATTTGTTTCTCAAATCCAGTGCATGGCATCAGCTGAGTTACACATTCTTTTCAGCCATTCATTCTTTCTGAAGAACATAATCTATGCATTACCTATCTCTAAGATTATCTGGGTGACAGGCTGAAGAATCTCCTCTGTAAAGTAGAAAGGTTGATATCTTTGATTCCCAAAATAGGTAATTGAAACTGGAGAGGGCTTCTGTGCACTTAAACCTGAGCACCTTCACATTTTCTAAAGTCAACAGATGTTAAAACTGTGGTATGGACTTCCCCAAGCAATACAGAATATTAGTGAGAGAAATTTTAAATATCCGTGGAGCATGCGAATATTGTTCAAGATCAAGAGAGTCAATGGACACCCTTATTGCCCTCCAATACAAAATAATATTTTGGTTTTTTAACAATATCAGAACCATCCATAACATTTCTCTTTCTTCCAGATACCTTTGTACAAAGTATTACATTTCAAATTACAATTTATAACCCAACTCACCAACAGTAATGTTCAGATGCCAGCCAGGAAAGTATAAGTTACAGTAAGTGTATCTTCTTTGGAAGGAGGACTATAATTTCCATTCCATCACTGAATAAGACCTTTTCCTAGTAATAGCTGTGCTTCCATTACTGGTAGCACTCAAAGCAGTAACATCTGGGGAGAAGACTTTCCCCAAGGAAGAAGTAGGCAAAGAAGTTACACTGTATTGCATCTTAATCTACAGCATACACACTCCAACCAATCTGGGAGGTACAAGAATGGACAGGTTTGATGTTTCTCTTGGACACATCTCAAATATGGTCTTTCAAAACATAGAACTGAGATTCAGAATATTCAAACCCTAAGGCAGCTTCTCAAAGAGGAACACAACATATCTGTGCTTGTATTTTCCCATAGTCTGATTGTTGATACTTGCCACTATTAACATCATTTCAGCTTGACAGAGAAAAATATTTTTATCAGTCTCTTTTTACACATCCTGCTGCTATGTTCCATCTTCCAAGTTCCTAAAGAAAATGATTAATTGTGAAAGAAATTCTCCTTAATTAGTAGATATGATTCCTTGTACTGCAATTGCTTAGAGTGTGTAAATAAAGCTACATGAAACTAAAGACATCTTAATAAGTTGAAGTGCCTATATTGACAGTATATCCGCATTTCTCTTGATTATTTTTGTAGTACTTTGAATATTTTGGTTAACCAATTATATTAATAGGATTTTTAAAAGTACGGTATACAACACAGGAAATTATATCCAAGGTACACTAAAACTGTTGCTTGGGGCTGAAGGTTTACCACACAAGGATCACTTTCTCTTCTTTTGACACTGCAGCTGGCAGGCGTGTTCAATGATAAATATACCTGGAATGAACAAAAACAAAAGAAAATTGAAACGGGTGGTAATGCCTGAATAATTTAGTCCTTTAAAAATAATCATCCTAAT
Source organism: Protobothrops mucrosquamatus (assembly GCF_001527695.2). NCBI lineage: Eukaryota > Metazoa > Chordata > Lepidosauria > Squamata > Viperidae > Protobothrops > Protobothrops mucrosquamatus. The sequence continues at coordinate 169,903 of NW_015386535.1, forward strand.
AAACTTTTTAAGCTTTTTCTCTAATGGCTGGGCTACATTTAGAAACTGTTTTTAATGGAAAATTAAAATGATGCATGGAATGGTATCTATAAATCTGGCTGGCAAGCCATCTAGATACCCAGAGTCCATTGAAATAACCACATTAGCATGGGGCAGCTAGCAGTGTTTCTCAACCTTGACAATTTTAAGGCATGTGGACTTCAACTCCCAGAATTCCACAGCCAGCAATGCTGGCTGTGGAATTCTGGGAGTTGAAGTCCACATGCCTTAAAATTGTCAAGGTTGAGAAACACTGAGCTAGAGAGAGCTATCTGCAAAAGGAAGACTAGGATGGAACACGAGGAAACAGCTATCTTGCATGGCCATCTCGTTAGCTTTCTCCCTAATGAGGTGGGATGCGTTTTGTCCAGGATCTCAAGGCCCCTTTCCCAGAGTTATGCTCTGAGCCAGGGAAAACTGAAGCCTGATGTTTACGAGGTCATATTGTAAGAATAGTCCCTCCCAGATGAAATTGCAACTCTTGAGGGTCCTTAGCTGGACAAACAGGGTGAATTCCAGGAAAGAGGTTCAAAGTTGCAACCGTGTATTGTATTGCATTGCATCTTAGTGAGCGACTGAGGTCAGATCCAAGCAACAATTGTTAAATCAAGGGTTGAGGAAAACGAGAAAGGAAAAATAGGATTGCTTGGTAAGGGAGAATCAGGAGGAAATAGAAGGGAGGCTTCTTCTGATTGCCTTCCAACAAAGTTCATATCTTATAAGTTGATGGTACAAAATGCTTAAATGTCACTTGATTCTTAAAGCCTTATCAGTGGTATTAGCCTTTCAGAGTTGGACTATTAAAGTTTACTTCAAAGACACTTATTGGATCAGGTCATATGAGAATGCTTTAGAATGCTGACTTTCTATGAACAAGCAAGTGGGTTACTGCACAAAGCTTGCTTCCCGGCTAGTAAAGTGACTAAATAAAGTAGGAAATACTCTATGATTTGTTGAGTACCGGGATGGCTAATTTGAGCCTTTGTGGTTATATACTGTACAGAGCTAAATCTCTTTCTTGTAACTCTCACAGGGTTACAGCTACTAAAAAGTGCAGATTCTCGCCATAGTAGAGCAAGAGTATATGAACAATATATTGGAAGCCCTAAACAAAGTTTAACTTTACAGTAATTGCCTGCCTGCCTACCCACCCACCCGCCTACCTACCTACCTATGTATCTATCTAATGCAGGAATGAAACATAAAATCTACCTGGTATCGTTGCCCATTGTGGTCCTTCCCTACCCAAAAAAATGTTGAACATGGTCTATGGTCACCAAAAGATTGTCTGTCCTTAATCTTAGATGCAAAATGGTCTCCTTAGCATCTTTCCCATGTCCAAGCCAAGAATCAAAAAACAAGAACAAATTCTGGCTTATGTTAGAAAAAGAATAAGTTATACAGCTCTATTTGGAGCCATGGTGGCACAGTCGTTAGAATACAGTATTGCAGGCTAATTCTGCCAACTGCCAGGAGTTCGATCCTGACCTGCTCAAGATTGACTCAGCCTTCTATCCTTCTGAAGTGGGTAAAATGAGGACCCAGATTGGTGGAGGCAATATGCTGACGTTTGTAAAGCATGTAGTAAAGCAGTGCTACTGCTATTGCTATTTGCATATATAAAGAGGCTAAGAAACTACATACAAGGTTTTCTGATTTATTTACTCACTATCACAAGCAAGAAATATGATTGATCAATGTATAAATAACACGATAAATTAGACTTCTAAAAATAAGAAGTGATGATTTTAAATGGAACCAGATCATTCTAAAGTTTTGTAATTTCTTCTAACATAGTAAAATCTTAATTGAGCCCCATATAGATATTCATATTTTCCACTTCCTGAAATATGCCTTTTTCAACAAAGGAAGATTTTTGCCATTTTTCTTTAAATATTCATGTTTTTATTTTCCTGCCCAAATCTGAATACATTTGTTAAACCCCCCCCCCTTTTTCCCTTGAAATACTTGTAGAATATAATCAAATTCCCTTTGGAAAAGTGACTAGAGAAAATACCTTTTGGGCGAAGCTGCTCTCTATGGGTTTATGCCTGTGTGCGTGCAAAAGAAAACATGATTTGCCCAAAATGATCTTGGGTATAAATCAAGGAAGTTGTTAAAACCTCATGACAAATTGTTTCAATTAAGATTTATTTTTTCAATGGAGTAGTGAAAAATTGCAAAGAAGATACAATTAAATCGAACAGAATGCTTCCAGAACTAGTGCTATTCAATCAGAAGTGGTACAGAGACAATCCTGACTTTTGCTGGAAAAAAAGGGTTTTCAGAGAGTTGCAAATTCTTCTGAACATGCCTCAGTGTTAACTACCTGACATGACATTTATTGACCCTCTCCTGTCTCTGTGGCCTCTGCTCTCAGTCACTGGAAGCCACCAAGGTCGTTGGTGATGAAGGTGAGCAAATTTTATGCACCTTGAAGCTCTCCCTGGATAGCATCAGAATAAGGGGAGAAAGGCTATTTTTACACCCATACCCAAGACTATCTAAGCCGATCTCATTCATAGACAGGATAATTTGACAGCAGTGTTCTGGGGGGTCCATCAGGGAAAAATTTTGCTATCAGGGCAAGGTTGCTGTGAATGGATCCGAGTCACCCCTAACTCTTTCTGCTTTTTTCCTCATTCAGGCCTCATTATTAAGCCTGTAAGAATTCAAATTTTAATGGTCTTTTCAAAAATTATAAGCCATAGATAAATCAAAGAAGTCATGGAGTTGGAATTTATTCTGGGCCATTCATAAAATCTTTCTGAATTTTAGCAAGAAATGTGTTCTGCTTTTGTTCACATCTGTCAGATTTCAAGATACTCTGGCAGAAATCAATTTGGAAAATAAAAAGATAGAATTAGAAAGCAAAGCGGCTTCTCTTTTCAAAATACAATTTTGCCCCCTTTGTCCTGGCTGCCAGTCATGCATATTTTATATAGCTATTAGAGCCACACTGTCAGAGCTTCACAAGGTTTGTAAGGATTTCACAATGGTGAACGAGGTCCCATGATCAGAGATCTCTCCTTGTTAGCTTCTTGTGACATAGACATTGACCTGCCTAGGAGTTAGGCTGTTGCTGATCAAATTAGTGTAACAAATTTTAATTAAAAATGAATGAATAAAATCTTCCTCATACACCTGGAAAGGTAGAATCAGCGGTAAAAATACTGTTTAGTATTCCTTCACAAGGATAGAAAATGATAGCACGTGTTCAGAATGAATATGGGTAAGATCAGTTATGCTGTCATTTGGGATTCAATTTAGTCCAAATATGAAAGCTTGGCATGCAAACATGTCTGTCTGTCTGTCTGTCTGTCTAATATAGCTACCCACCCCAACCAGGATCACTCTTGGTGGCATACAATAGATGTCCTAGGGCAGTGATGGCGAACCTTTTAGAGACCGAGTGCCCAGACTACAACCCAAAACCCACTTATGCATCGTCGAGTGCCGGGTGGGTGTGGCCCATTGGCTGGGTGTGGCCAATTGGGTAGTCGTGGCCCATTGGGTAGGCATGGCTGCAGTGGTAATGGCAGACTGGGTGGGATTAAAAAGTTCAATCAATCAATTCAACTTTGCAAGATATTTTTTTTCCTGCGAGAAGTTGAAATTGATTGATTGATTGAACCTTTTTTTTTGCACACGGCGGCAGAGGCCTAAAGCGAAAAGGTTTTATAAAACCCAGCTGAAGGCCTAGGACTGAGGCGACGGCATGCGTGCCCACAGAGAGGGTTCTGAGTGCCGCCTCTGGCACGCGTGCCATAGGTTCACCACCACGGTCCTAGGGTGAATAAAATTACAACAGAAAGGAAAGAAGATGCATCTCAAAAGTTTTCAATTGTTTTTATTATTATTTCTAAAAATAAATATGCCTATTACAATTCAAGTGTGATAGTTCTTCTCCCAAGGCATTTGTCACTAATGTTTTTCCAAAAAGTCAAGGTACTTCTGTTCCGTTGATATGATACGGGTATTTCTAAAGCATTTGATTTATCAGCCAAATAACTGAGGGATTTTCTTGATGTAAAAACAATTTATCATAAAGACATATTCGTATTCATCAAACTTTTTTGGTTTGGTAATCTAAAGCAATCTTTCCTGACCTCCAAGCACACCGAGCTACTACTTGAAAGTACTAATTGAAAGCTGCTACTTTAACAAGGAAAAATAATAGATATAACAGGAAATACAACCTGATTATGAATCCCTTTATAACAATATTTTTCAACTTTGGCAACTTCAAGATGTGTGCACTTCAACTCCCAGAATTCCCCAGTCAGCATGATGACTAGGGAATTCTGGGAGTGAAGTCCACATATTTTAAAGTTGCCAAGGTTAAAAAAAACTTTATAACATCTGGCTTTATTCTATTGTGTGGGAAACTGAAGTCCAATACACAAAAGAATGGCCTTGGAATTCAAACCCTGGCATTTTAAACAGGCCACAGCACCTCAGATAAGGCCAAACAGAAAGGTCTCAAGAAGCAATGGACAGTGGCAACCAATGTTGGTGTGTATTGTTGAGGATGCAGTTGCGGAAATCACACTAAGACAGGCTATAAACTCTGGAAATAGAAAAAAAAAAGGTAGAATAGCAAGACTCTGGGGGGGGGGAAATCAAAATAAATCTTGGAACTTTTACAGACATACAACTCAATTTGGATTCAGAATCAAACTAATTAGAAATTGAATATTCAACCAGTATCTTTTGATGGCACCTAATCAATCAATTTTAGATTGATGGAATTCTTTATTTTCTAGTTTTAAGCTGGGATGCCTGTTTCCATCATTAACTGGGGTTGGGGCTAAGAAAATAAAAGCAACTTTATCACTAGTAGAATTCAGGATTCTGCCCAATGTCACTCAATTTTGAATCAACAGCCTTGGATATGTTCTAGGAACACTTTTAATATGCAACAAAAATTGGGATTTATTTTTGAGATCTGAATTATAAATATCTACATTGCTTTCTTTGTCCATGTTTATTATATTTTTAGGCCACAGACAATGATGTGGGCTCTTATGGAAAAGTGAGTTATTACTTCAGTGATGATCCAGACAGGTAGGTATTTTATTACAGGTATTCTTTGATTTGTCTGCTGTAGCCTTAATATAATGCTTCATTTATATCAGTTAAATCAAAATAAAATCCTGGTCATTGTTTTGTTGAGACAGGTAGGTGTCTTGGAAATCATGTCAGTAAATGAGGTACTAATTAGAACTGACAATGAAGATAGTAAAGTGGTGGATAACCTATGCCTTTCATGATCAACCATCAACAGTAAAGGAACAAACAGCCACAAAATATGCCACACACTAGCACTAGGTAGAGCACTCATGGAAGTGAAAGTTGGAGTTTAAAGAAGTAGGCTAGGAAGAATATTGATGCCTTTGAACCTTGGTGTTGGAGAAGACTCCTGAGAATACCATGGACAACCAAGAAAAGAGTGGATCATCAAACACATCAACCCAGGGTTCGCATTCAGGGCATAAATTATCAAATTGTCGTACTTCAGACACATTATATGAAGACCCAGGTCTTTGGAAAAGGCCTTATTGCTGGGAAATGTGGAAGGAAAGGGACGAGGATGACCATCAGCAATGTGGATAGACTCAGTTATGGTAGCTTACTGGTGTACCCTTGGGAGACTTGAAAGAACAAGTTAGGGAACATATCAATGAATCAATTTTAGATTGATGGAATTCCTTGTTTTCTGTTTTCCTATCAAGGAAGAAAAAGATTAATAATATAGAATTGAATTCCAGACCCTAACAATAAATTAGTAAACAACAAAGCAAAAAGGCTAAGTCCTTAAAGGGTAGATAAGAAAAACCATAGGAGTAGTTAGTATTGTGGAACACTAGCATTATCTTTGATGGAGATCTCAGTATGAAATCCAGAACTTCTTCAACTTTTTTGAAATCTGGAGAGACTTTGTAAGGTTTTATTGTGTCGAATGCTAGCATGTACCCATTATGAGGAATACATCTGTGTCATGCTGCTCCCACATGCTCCAAGTTATCTCCGGCCGGCCTGCTAGCTTGAACTGCCAACATTATTTCCATCACTGCTCACAGTTGATCAAAGGGAGTGTTTGGTGGCAAATTAAACAGGGGTAGGGAAGACACACCCTCTACTTATAGGCTGTAGCATGAAGTGATGTCAGTTTGCAGGATTTATCTATAATTCAGTCTCACTTCTACTTGTTATATTAATCATAGAGCAGCATTTTTAATTCAGAAAATAAATTATAAATTACACTCCAATTCTGGTTAGTCCATCTTGCATCCTAACTGGCCATGGATAGAAGGAGAAGGAGAAGGAGAAGAAGAACAGTAATAATAATAATAAAAAAAGTTGGAAGGGATCTTGGAGGTCATCTAGTCCAACCCCCTGTCAGGCAGGAAACCATATACCCTTTCAGACAAATGGCTGTCCAGTCTCTTCTTAAAAACTTCCATTGTTGGAGCATTCACTGCTTCTGGAGGCAGGTTGTTCCACTGGTTAATTGTTCTGTTGGGAAGTTTCTCCTTAGTTCTAGGTTGCTTCTCTCCTTGGTTAGTTTCCATCCGTTGCTTCTTGTCCTGCCTTCAGGACAAGACCTATTTATGACTGAGGCGGCTGATCTTTAGTAGAAACAATCCAGCAAAACAGAAAGCCTCACTAGTTGCTAAGTAGAGCCTTGGAATTCCTAACATTGAAACAGAAAGTCCTGTCATCCGAGAGCCTTTAAAATAAACTAGCAGATTAATATCTCTACCTATGTATCAAAATAATTTGGATATACTTGAGATGAGAAGGTAATAACGTGCTGAGAGTTCATTCTTCAGAGAGTTCAGTTTGAAATGAACTGTACTAGAACTGTTCATTATATCTAGCTGTACAAATACCTCTGCTAACTTCCTCTGCTTCCTCAATAAAGCAAGATGAGGATTGATTTTCTCATCTGCTAAAGAGCAAACTATGTATTACATTCAAGCATGTGTAATGAATTCCCAATATATTGTGTGTATATATTTTCTATTGGAAACAGCCTAAGGAGGCATCCATTGTAAATGGGGGAGATATAAATGTACATAGCTGCGGGAGTGTAGCATTTAACCCTCTCTTTACTGGATTTTTTTTTTAGCTGAAAATTCATTTCTCCCATCCAGATGTTAAGACTCTAGAAAGAGTACACAGAAGAGCAACAAAGATGATTAGGGGACTGAAAGCTAAAACGTATGAAGGACGGTTACAGGAATTGGGTATGCTAGTTTAATGGGGAAAAAACAACTAGGGGTGATATGATAGCGGTGTTCCAATATCTCGGGCTGCCACAAAGAAGAGGAGGTCAACCTGTTCTCCAAAGCACCTGAAGGAGGACAAGAAACAACGGATGGAAACTAATCAAGGAGAGAAGCTACCTAGAATTAAGGAGTAATTTTCTGACAGTTAGAACAATTAATCAGTGCAACGACTTGCTTCAAGAAGCTGTGGGTGCTCCATCACTGGAAGTTTTTAAGAAGAGATTCAACAGTGATTTGTTCGGAGTGGTATAGGATCTTTGGCCATGAGCAGGGGATGGACTAGAAGATCTCCAAGGTCCCTTCCAATCATATTATTCTATGTTCTATGATGAATGCTCCAATATGCTGACTGGAGAATTCTAGGAGTTGAAGTCTACACATCATAAAGTTGCTGAAGTTGACAAACACTGACATAAGGCAATTTGTATGAAATGTATAGGGTCTCCTGCTTGAGCAGGGGGTTGGATTAGAAGACCTCCAAGGTCCCTTCCAGCTGTTATTCTGTTAAATTAAGTATTAGTTATTGGTCTATTTCTTCAATATGTGGCTTACTGTTTTGGGCTCCAGGTTCTCCTTAGACAAGGTTTCTGGCATCATCACACTGATTGCCCGCCTGGACTTTGAGACAACCCAGCGTTATACACTCACTGTCATCGCCAGAGATGGAGGTGGAGAAGAAACAACCGGAAGGGTCCGGATTAATGTCCTGGATGTCAATGACAACATGCCCACCTTCCAGAAAGATTCCTATTTAGGAGCTCTGAGGGAAAATGAGCCGTCAGTCACTCAAGTGGTTCGCGTGAGGGTAAGAAACTCCAGATATATGTTTTTCTCATGCTGAAATGACGAAGAAGAAATGAGTATCAGTGTAACTTAACAGCCACTTGTGATATAAAGAACTGCATTGAGAAAAGTGCATACTGTGTAGAAATCACTGTTAAAAAATTCAGAATGTATTCCACTTGAACCTACATTTCTAGTGTGATGTCTGCCTCCCTGTATGTGCTTGTGGAACCATCCCAGGTGCCCACAAAATCCATTCTCCAGCAGAATTTTCCATTTTAAAGAAAAATCTTTGTAAAAGAGTATTAAATGAGGTGTTAGCATGGCATAACCTCCAAAAACATTTTTTTTTAAAAAAAGTATCTTTCCCCCCCCCCAGAAAACTGGGAATGAAACGGGATTAGGCATGTTGTTGTTGTTACAATTATTTACTAAATGTAAAGCAGCCCGACTTCAGAATGACTGGGAAGCTTATATTAAATAAATAAAAATCCATAATACACAAAGAAACTATCCATGTCTGGACACAAGTTCCAAGCACAATACAAGAACTCATTCTATTCCTGAACCTGGGAAAAGAGCCAGGTTTTCAGCGCGTTTTATGATTTCTGATTCTTGATATTAGCAAGACTCTTTTCACTTCTTTACGTGCTTAGGCAACCTATTTTTTTAAAAAAAAGACTGGGGCTTTGATGCATTTGATGCATGCATGGTTACCATGTTATATTTTATATACATACTCAAACACACACACACACACACACATCATGGGACATGATTTAGGAATGTATGTCTTAGTTTTTTTGGAGCTACAATAACTTTTGCAGATGTGTTTTTATATTATAGGAAAAGGAAATATCACATTAGCCTGCTCTTGGTGTTAGAGGTGTGCATTGCTTTGGAAACCACCACCCTCCCCCTCCCCCAAAAAGGTGTTTTAAAAGATACAATCCCAAGAAAGTAGGCACTACTTTGATGTCTCCAGGTGCTCCAAAGCACTTTGGAGCTCATCAAATTGTCCTACTTATTATGTCTCATTTGAACTCTTCCTGGTTTTTTTTAAAGTTTTATTTAATTTCTATCCTGCTTTTTAATCTGTGGTCAATTCTAGATGGCATGCACATCTAATGCTCCTAATTTTTCCCATGGGAGTTGGATTGTGCTGAGAGAGAGCAATTGACCCAAAGTCTCCCTAATGGCTTTCATTGTGTAGAACAGGGGGTCCACAAACTTGGCCATGCTGGCTGGGGAATTCTGGGAGTTGAAGTCCACAAGTCTTAAAGTGGCCAAGTTTGAGGACCCCTGGACTGTAGAAAAATATTTCAGTGTAAGTATTTCTTCTGATTTAATCTAGGCTTCAGATGAAGATTCCTCTCCAAACAACCAAATTGCTTACAGCATTGTGTATGCTTCTGCATTCAAAAGTTACTTTGACATTATCTTGT
>NW_015386535.1:181333-220907 GCF_001527695.2 Protobothrops mucrosquamatus
TGATTTTAAAAGTAATTTTAATTCGGAAACACAGCTGGCAATATTTGGTTTTTAATTCGGCTTTTATTGGGGTTTATATTTTTTGTATTTCTGTATCTTTGTATTTTGTATATAGTATTTGTTTTTTAATATGCTGTGAACCGCCCTGAGTCCTATGGGAGAAGGGCGGTATACAAATTAAATTAACATAACATAACATAACAATACAAGAACTCATTCTATTCCTGAACCTGGGAAAAGAGCCAGGTTTTCAGCGCGTTTTATGATTTCTGATTCTTGATATTAGCAAGACTCTTTTCACTTCTTTACGTGCTTAGGCAACCTATTTTTTTTAAAAAAAGACTGGGGCTTTGATGCATTTGATGCATGCATGGTTACCATGTTATATTTTATATACATACTCAAACACACACACACACACACATCATGGGACATGATTTAGGAATGTATGTCTTAGTTTTTTTGGAGCTACAATAACTTTCGCAGATGTGTTTTTATATTATAGGAAAAGGAAATATCACATCAGCCTGCTCTTGGTGTTAGAGGTGTGCATTGCTTTGGAAACCACCACCCTCCCCCTCCCCCAAAAAGGTGTTTTAAAAGATACAATCCCAAGAAAGTAGGCACTACTTTGATGTCTCCAGGTGCTCCAAAGCACTTTGGAGCTCATCAAATTGTCCTACTTATTATGTCTCATTTGAACTCTTCCTGGTTTTTTTTTAAAGTTTTATTTAATTTCTATCCTGCTTTTTAATCTGTGGTCAATTCTAGATGGCATGCACATCTAATGCTCCTAATTTTTCCCATGGAAGTTGGATTGTGCTGAGAGAGAGCAGTTGACCCAAAGTCTCCCTAATGGCTTTCATTGTGTAGAACAGGGGGTCCTCAAACTTGGCCATGCTGGCCGGGGAATTCTGGGAGTTGAAGTCCACAAGTCTTAAAGTGGCCAAGTTTGAGGACCCCTGGACTGTAGAAAAATATTTCAGTGTAAGTATTTCTTCTGATTTAATCTAGGCTTCAGATGAAGATTCCTCTCCAAACAACCAAATTGCTTACAGCATTGTGTATGCTTCTGCATTCAAAAGTTACTTTGACATTATCTTGTCTGAAGGTTATGGAGGTGAGTGCATCATTGTGTTCAGATTCCTTCCTCATCTCATGCCTAGTGTCATAATTGCCAACGCTGCCTTCTTGCTTTTTCAGTGATAAGTGTCATCCGCCCTCTGGATTATGAGCAAGTTGCCAATGGTGTCATTTACTTGATTGTAATGGCTAAGGATGCAGGCATCCCGGCACTCAACAGCACCGTCCCCATCACCATTGAAGTGTTTGTAAGTACCACGACTGCCTTCCATTCTACCTGCTCAGAAGATAAAACTGAACAGAACAAAGGAGTCCCTGATCTTTCTTTTCTTATTCTGTTCACTTAGAACAATATGCCTATTTATTCTAGTAAGAACAGTTCATTAAGAAAGATTGATTGATTGAATGATTGATTAATTGATTTAAAAAGAACTATATATGAACTATGTCAGAGATGAACAAATTTTTGGTGGCAGGAGCCCATTTTTCAAACAGGTTTAAAATATCTAGTCTTTCATTTTCTGTCAAAAAATGATCTTTTGGCAATATAATTTTATGAATTGCTTGAGAGATGAAAGAAGGGATGGGGGGAACCACACATCGTTTGTTTTGATTCAACTGACATATACTGTTGATATGAGATAATGATCCTTTCTTTGTTCAAAACTAAACACTATGTCTTAGCTTTAAGTTTATTTTTCACCAGAATTAGTCATAATAGACTGCTTATCTGCAAGTGTGTTCTCATTGATCTTCTGTGCATTCTGCACATAAGGTGGTATCCCTGCCTACAGCCCATGATGGAGTGTTTCACAGCTACAGAGGACTTGAGGGAAGGGGACATGCCACAGTCACGTGTGCTACTAGGTGAGGGTCCTCTCTCTCCTCTCAGGAAGCAACAGCTACCGTAATTTCTCCCATACCGTCTATCAGTTTTGATCACCCTCAATATTAGGAATGCCTATTACTTGATTTAGGTTATAGAAGATCAATGACAAGTTTGATTAGAATAATGAATCTGACAGAAAAAGAACATACATATATATTCATGCTTATGGATCATATAGGTGATACAACCTCTGAGGTCAGGATCTTGTCTATATGCAGGGGGGAATGACCACTTGTCATCAAGAGGCATTGAGGGACTGAGAAGCCCCACTGATTCTCAGGGTCCATAAACATCCTATAAGCTTGGTTAGTGTAAGTTCTCTACTCTATATTCCTTTCTATCATCCTCTTGGGACCACTTATCATATATTTTGCCAAATATTCCTGCAAAGTAATACCAGATTTGTTTGGTAGCATATTTTTTCCCCTAGGAAACAGTAAATTATTTTCTTCTCCATGTTCTTCAAGGTAATACAGAAATTCCAGATATGTTCCTATGTGAAACTTATGCTTTTTCAAGTAGCATTTGATAAAGCATTAATGAATTGTATTCTCAGCTACAATGACAATGAATGGTGCACTGTTAGAAAACCTGAAGGCCCAGAGCATCCTAGTGAAGGTCTATCTGTATCCTAAAAGAGGCCAAGAATCAAGACTATCTTGATGGCACATAATCAATTATTCTGTGCTTTATGGCAAGACCCATTGCATGCTTGTAATTGCATTGCAGGTAATTTCAAGAGGTCCGAGAACATATAGAGCAGGGGTCCTCAACCTGTGGGCCGTGGCCGGGTAGTGGGCCGTGGGCTGCTGGCCACTGGGACATGGGACAGGCTGGCCAGTGTGCACAGGTGTGTATGCACACCCCGCACTTGAAGCAGTGCCGCGGCCTTGGGGCGAAAAACAGGACACCGTGCTGCACACTGCAAAAACGGGCCGCTGCTATGCCTTGTAGTGCGAAAACAGGATGCCACCGTGCCTTTGGGCGCAAAAATGGGTTGACATCACGCCTCGGGGTGCAAAAATGGGACGATGCCATGCCATGGGGCGCACACAAAAACAGGATGCCACCATGCCTCAGGGCACAAAAACAGGATGCCACCACACAACGGGGCACAAAAATGGGACACCGTGCCGCTATGCTGCACAAAAACGGGCCAACATCACACCTCAGGGTATGAAATGGGATGCTGTCACACCTCGGTGTGTGAAAATGGGCCGACGCCACACCTCGTGGCACAGAAACAGGGTGCTGTGCACAAGAATGGGGCAAGTATCATAAGCACTAGCCCTGCCCCATTTGTGTCATGCGCATGCTCATGGCTCTGTGTGTGCACACACATAAAATGCTTCCCCCTCCCTTTCCCTCCGGTCCGCCAACCAAGAAAGGTTGGTGACCTCTGATATAAAGAATTAGCTTTGAAACAGTTTTAGAGCTCATAGATGATAACTTGGATAAGGCAAAAGAGCATCATTACCATGAAATACATGGGCTTATTATCTTTTTCTCATACAATGCAAATGTTCCTAATCATACTAATTTGAAAGCAGTACCTGTGATTGTTCTTCTCCCTTCAGTCACCTCACGTCTGTCATCTCAGTTGTCCTGATAGCACTTCAAATACTACAATATATGGTAGAACATGGAGCTGCAAATCAATAAAGACGCCATTTTTGAGAGATATTCCTCAAGCCATTGACCCAAGGGTCCATCTTGCAGCTTGGGAGAAAGAACCTCAGATTCCTGTGTTCTTATCTTCTTCACCTCTGATATGTCATTGAATCCCAGGCATTTTAGCTCCACTGGGATTCCTCCATCATTCCCCTTCTTTGCCAGTTCTCTTCCAAGCTTGCATAGAGTACGGCTTTTTGAAAAGGACTAGAGTAGCATTCCATGAAGCAACTGTCTATTTCACAAGGTCCATAGATTTGATAATACTTTAAAGAAACAGTTTGTATAACCAGTAGAATAACCAGTGTAACAATCAGTTAGATTTTAGGACAGTGAAACAGTAACCAAATGCAGTCATACAGAGGCCAACGTATATTCAAACACATGTAGAGAGGCTGGACGAAAAGACTCATATTCAGAGCTATTGTTAGCTCTTTTTGGCTTTCTGGGAACAGGCAGTAGCTAATTTATTCAAATGGATGATTGTGCATTATATAAACACTCCTAGTTCATCAGACAAATGATTTATCAAAATTAATCATGTATTTTTGAAAAAATAGGCTTCTTCATTTACCTCACATATTCTGCTAAACTTTTTAAACACCACCCCCAATACTAAATCTTGTTTTTAATTATAGCTTCTAAAATTGCAAGCAAAGTCCTTAAAATGTGGGGCTGGGACTGGGATTGGAGTAACATAAGTTCCAAAACAATAATAATATGCACTCATATACAGTATCCTCCCTTTTTACGACCCTGTAATTCCTTAATTGGGTACTGAATGGAGTTGAGCATTTACTGGCTGGACAACCTTCCTAACACCTACATGTAGTTCACATCAGAAATTTGTTTCTTTGTGCCTCAGGAGAGAAATATCTGCTGCTACCCAGGATTAACTCTCAACCTTCTGAGTGGGAGGCAAGTGTCTTCACTACTAGGCCACCATACCATTCATGCACTCCTATACAGTATCTGGAAAATTATTTTTTTGCTTTGCTCGTCGTTGTCTCAAATCCTTAATCCTCCTGTCTTTACAGAAGTGTTAGTTATTGAGGTATATTTTAAACAGTGGTTGTAATCTTGTCATTCTTGGAGTGAATATTTTGCTTCTTCATAGATGCATGAGGTAGGACCATGACATACTTTATAACATGGATTAAGTCTTACGGTATTCAGTTACATTTGGTGCTGCCAAATCCATGGCTAATGGGAACACTTCCACTGATTCCTGTTATATTGTTCATTGATGGACAACCAGCTTTAGAAGAGACCACTCATGAGTGCTTTCTTCCCAGAGACCATATGCTAATAAGGGATGGCAAAATCTTATGGATGACTGAAAGGAGAATTTGCTTCATTTCCTTCAGTTCAGGAAGATTGTGTAGAGGTGGTTCCATTGTTTTCTTTTTCTTTTGCACTCTGCCTAAAAACCTAAAAGTTATCTGGAAGCAAACAACTTTGATTGTGGCATGGAGACCAAAGGCACAGTAGCCCTCGAAGTGACTGAAATTATTCATCCTTGAAGCAGTCCAAATAGCTGTTACTTTTCAAATCGTGGTCATCCCAGACTGAAATGATTTGCTTTAATTGTCCCAAATTGTGATGCAAACACTTTTTTTTTTATCCAGAAAGATAACTTGCACATATATGGCAATAACAGGATTCATGTTACTGTTCCTTTTTAGTGTTAAATCAGATTGTCAGAATACAAGCACTGGGGCTGAGAAAACTCAGAGAAAGGATAAGCTGTACTTTATTGATAACCAATCTTTGATCCTTCCTAATCAGATCTGACTTAAAGTGGCAGCAATTCACTGACCAAAACGTTGGACCTCTTTGATGATAATGCTGTAAAAAAAAAAAAACCACCCTGATTTTCACCCTCTCCCTTTTATAGCATTGTGAGGAGATATAAGTAACAGCGAAGGGGCTTAATTGAGGATAAATATCTTCTTTCCCTAACTGTTCTTTGGACAGTGTAATCCCATCTGTCTGAAGACCGCGTTTGAAAAGGTCATTTCCTTCTAGTTGATTTTGTACATGGGTGATTTCTAAGTAGCTGTCACATTCTGCGCTTTCTACCAAAAGGGATAGTGGAATGGAAAAAAAATGATGATGATGATGAAGAATTGGCTCTCTTAAGATGCTGAAAGAAAAGAGCAAGTGTGGGTATGTGCATGCTTCTGTGTGCGTGTTAAGGAGGGGAAAAAAGAGTTTGAAACTTTTTCATCCTATGCTTATTAATAAAGAACTGAAATTCACTTTGTATCTTTCCCATTAAGAGACAATAAGCTTCTGAAGGCGGAACTGCTGGATTAGAACTAATATTGAGCTTGATGCTAGCATCCTAGGAAATATTAGACTAATGTTTCTCCCTGCCTCTCATTCACTGACATGCTAGTCGCTATTCTGAGCATTGAGTCACCAAACTTTATGCTTAAGTGTATTATAAAGAAAAGATATTCCTTTGCTTTAGGTGTTGTTACAAATGTCTTCATCCTACAGATGATGGTGATGATGATGACAATGATGAAGATGATGATGATTTACGTTGAAAAAATATAATCAAATGTTAAAGATTCAGTATTACCAATTTAAAAACCATTTCTCTTTTTAAGTACAGAGGCTGAAAAACTAATATTATATTACTGTTTACAAATCTTGTGTTCAGTGTTGTACTTAAGGACATTTCAACTGTGTGCAGGTTTAGAGACAAGTGTTGTAATTTCCAGTATTGAAAAGCAAACATGTGCATAGGGATCTTATGAAAAGAGCTCTTAATTGGAGATGTTTCTGCTAGCTAGATAAACTACTTCTGCAGGCTGGTCAGGATTGTTCAGCCTGAAATGGGCTGATATAAATGGTGTGGCTATTAAACTAACTGCCCTTCTACTCTGTGAAGAGAGACTGAGGGGAAAAAAACACTTCTGGACCAAGGAGATGGCATGAGAGAAGGACAGTGCACATTACTGCCTAGCTATCTGTCTTCTTATTGTATGTGTGTGTGTGTTTGTATATATACACATGCAAACTTTCAAGTCAGTCTTGAGTCCTGAACTTCATGAACAAATATGTCCCAATGTATTTATTTATTCATTTATTTATGGAATTTGTATAACATCTAATTTGTTACAACTCTGGGTGGCTTGCAAAATGCAGCAGTAAAAGAATGAAAAACCGAAACATTAGAAAGAAAGAAAGAAAGAAAGAAAGAAAGAAAGAAAGAAAGAAAGAAAGAAAGAAAGAAAGAAAGAAAGAAAGAGGGAGAGAGAGAGAGGGAGAGAGAGAGGGGGAGAGAGAGAGAGAGAGAGAGAGAGAGAGAGAGAGAGATGGGGGAGGGAAGGAGATTCAAAATAGATAGTCTAAAAAAAGACCAATAATCATTAAAAGACTAAAATTTCACACAACGGTTCATCACCCAATCTAGTCTTGGGCCTGGCAATAATGATTGGTGATTATTAAGTATGTGCCATCACGTTGATGTCAAGTCTTAATAACCACTTTTTCTCCAAGAAGATCTATGACCAATTTGGTTCTTTGAGTCTTCCAATGGTGCATTCATTACCACTGTAACTAATTCCATTCGGTTTGTTCCTAGTCAACCTCTCCTTCTCTTTCTTTCCCCCTTTTCAGCATTACAGACTATTCTAGAGAGCGAGATGTTTTCATAATGTGTCTGAAGTACGATAAATAATGCCTGGCCACCAATGGAAGAGAATATTTGCCCTTGGTACTCTCTGAGCTTGATTGTTCGGTTGCAGATGTTTCATTACCAAACTATGTAACATCATCAATGCTAGAAAGGCATGGAGTTTGCTTTCGTTTTATATACTAGTGGCTTGTCCTGTCAGAGTTGGTTGATTAGGCTGTTCTTTACTGTTAGCTAGTTTGTCTGATCTCCTTTTGCTGTTTTCCAAAAAATAAAGTTGTATTTTTTAATCCTTAAATTTACATAAAACTTCTTTCATCAAGGGTAGAAGGAAACTCTCCCAGGGTGATGAAACTTGCTGTTTAGAAAGTTCTTAACATCCAGAAAATCAATAACAAGCAACTTCCTAAAGTAGCGAAGGGAGGAAGTGAACCCAGTGTCCTTTTGAAGGCACTGAGTATTGGATTAGATAGGAAGATTTTTCTCCTGGCTTCGAGATCACTTAACCACCCTGGCAGATTGTATGGAACAAGCTTGTAAATAATCCTCAGTCCTCTCCTTAATATGGAAAGGAGTTCCAAGGAGCCAATTCATTCACTGGCTTCTTTTTTTTTATCTCCAGGGTCTTCTGTGAGCCATCTTCAATCCTCCAGTGCTTCCCCAAAAGTCATGAGTGATGTCAATGTTGATTAAAGGCCCTCTGTTCTGGCAAAAATCCAAAAACACAGAAAAGTGATTGATTATATATTACAGGGGTTTTCAAACTTGGCCCTTTTATGACTTGTGGACTTCAACTCCCAGAATTCCTCAGCCAGTGTGCCTGGCTGAGGAATTCTGTGAGTTGAAGTCCACAAGTCATAAAAGGGCCAAGTTTGAAGACCCCTGATATATTACAACAGACATCAACACCTAAGATGTTGATGAAATTACCTAAATTACTGGCTTTGACAGCAAAAGAGTCAGTCAGGATTTAAAACTAGTTCAGAAAGTTTTTTTATATAAATTATAGAAAAAGTTCATGGCTGTTTGCTCAGCTGCAGCCTTCTTTCTGTCTTTCTCCTTCCAGTCAGGCATTTATCTTAAACTGTAATCAAGAAACTGGCAGTTAAATGTAAACTTTTGTCTGTGGCACACTTTAACATAATACAATTTTTGCATATTGTGTTCAGATGCCTTCAAAAGGAAAGCAATGACATTAAAAATGTTGGTTTTTTTTCTGGAACAGAGAGAGAAAAAGATCAAGTATTTTAATATTTGCTTTCCAACAAGTATATGTGTTAAAACCTCAAGTACTGTTCAGAGTACAGACTAATTGAACAGAGACTTGAAAACTATTGAATTTCTTTGATTGTTCCTAGTGTATTTCAGTTTTTCTCCTATCTCTAAGTATATTGATTGCCAGTAATTTGATTCTATGCAGAAAAATATATGAGATCTCAGATTTCTTTAAACCATCTGGAAGAAAATGCATGTTGAAAAGTGAACATTTCATAAAAGTATTTTTCTGTTTTTATTTCCATATAGAGAAACTATTAGATTATAGAAAATATGACAGAAAGAGCAAATAAGTAAAATAACGATTGCAATTGGACAAAAAAATAATTCAGTCCCTATTTTAAATCTTTTTTTATTCCTGAAAATAATGTTTCAGAATACTTTGCAGAATGAACATAAAATCACTGCTAGTGTCTACGTACTTCCTGCTGAATAACCTCTTTGTTGGACTTTTTTTAAAAAAAGATGTTTCCTATTGTGAAACTGTATGCTAGGGAATGTGGAACATGATTTATTGACAATAAATATTTAATTGGCCATCTAAAGTGGCTCCTTTGCAGACTACTTAAAAATTGTGTTTAAAGGTTTATGCCTGCTTTCGGATGCACTGATCTTTACTCATGACATTTGAATATTTTTCTTTCTTCTTTAATTATCATAAATTTGTTGCTGGATTGTAGGTATACACTTCTGAATTTTTTCCCCTCTGTCCAGTCAGCTAGTTTGTTTTTATGGATAACAACACCCGCTCCTCACCGATATATTTCTCAGGATAATTTCAAATGTTGACAGTTCCCTGTAAGTGTGCTTCTCTTGAAACTAACATAAAAACTTTATCTCCAGGCTGTAGCACCAATCAGATTGCAATTTTGTATTGGTTAACGGTTATAGCCCTTCTTTCACCGTGGAATTCCACAGCACTTATACAACTTTTTTTTAGCTGTGAATCACTCCAGCCCATCCCCACTTCCCAAAATAATAATAAAAATAAAATTAAAAAAAAAGATTGAGCTTCTGGAAAGAGTACAGAGAAGAGCAACAAAGATGATTAGGGGGCTAAAACATATGCAAAACGGTTGCAGGAATTGGGTGTGGCTAGTCTAGTGAAAAGGATTAGAGGTGACATGATAGCAGTGTTCCAGTATTTGAGAGGTTGCCATAAAGAAGAGGGGGTCAACCTATTTTCCAAAGCACCAAAAGGCAACACAAGAAACAATGGATGGAAACTAATGAAGGAGAGAAGCAACTTAGAACTAAGGCAAAATTTCCTGACAGCGAGAACAATAAACCAGTGGAACGGTTTGCCTGAAATCAGGTTGTCCTGCCTGAGCAGGGGGTTGGACTAGAAGACCTCCAAGGTCCCTTCCAACTCTGTTATTCTATGTTGTTCAAAACATTGTAGGAATTTGGTGTCACTAAGTGCATTCATTGGAAGTTGGTGGAATTTCTAAAACTGTAAATAGCTACTAATAAAGACTTT
Source organism: Protobothrops mucrosquamatus (assembly GCF_001527695.2). Taxonomy (NCBI): domain Eukaryota; kingdom Metazoa; phylum Chordata; class Lepidosauria; order Squamata; family Viperidae; genus Protobothrops; species Protobothrops mucrosquamatus. The sequence continues at coordinate 191,381 of NW_015386535.1, forward strand.
AGGAATATACAGTATAAAGTATATTTATCATTTTACTCAGTTCTTCACAAGAAGAACTGAACAATTCTTTTTTTTCAGCAATAATAAGGGATCTGCTTTCTTTTGGGATATTTTTTCAACTTCCCAGTTTAATTGACAGCCTTGAAATTTGCTGGTGTTATCCCAAGGAAATACAGGTGGAGTCTGCTGGCCAAAGTCAGTTAATGTTGTTACAAGTTGGATTGTATTTGTGGGCTTAGGCATTATTTAATTTCTTCCTTTTTAAAAAAACCTTATACACTGCCTAGAGTCACTTTGGGAGATGGATGGTTATTTTTTTTTTTAAATAACTATTCACCAGATCCAGCTCTGGGTAGCTTTGAGAGGATCATCCACCTGTTATGATCAGAGATATTGGTTAGCCGTTCTGCTTCTTATTTGATGAAAACACCTCTTCACTCTGCTACCCAATTGTGGAAATACAATCGCAGGACACTCTGGTAAAAACAAAGGAAGGATATGAAAATTGCTGCATCAGAAAGAAGAAAGTTTCTTCATAATGCTGAATCTCTTTTTAACATAATTTTTAGCAAAGGCTGGATCACTGCATCTGAGTCGACAATAACTTGATGGCAGATTATAAAAAAAATGAGAATGTAGTAATAACCATATTCTTACTGCAGTTTTTAATTTATGTGTAGACCAATCATGACACTTTTTCTTTTTCTTTTTTTAAAATTAATAAGCCTTGTGTAAGTATTGTTGAAAATGCTACGGTTTCAGTCCTACATTCACCTACTTCAGAGATGGATAAAAATAGGTTACTTTTTATCCATATTTATCCAATTTACACTTAAGCCTATAAGACTTGGAATATTTTTCAGAATTTTAGATGGAGTTTAGATTAATTATAGAAGGAAGTATGTATTATATTGGGGAAAAAGCTCTTGAAAAATTATGTTTGAAAACGCATGATTTTGAAGAAACGTGCATGAAAACATCCATTAAAATTGTCACGCAGACTTCTTTGTTGCAAAATTCACAAAGTAATTCAGAAATGCTCAAGAATTAAACAAAGGGAAAGGAAGGAAAGATGCATAATTGGGGGAAGCTGAAAATTACATCATTTCATGTAATTGTATTCCTGCCTATGACAGCACTGTTCATGTCTTAATCTGTAAAGGAACACAATAATCCATGCTTTAATTTTTAAAAAATTAACGTATGAAAAGTGAAGAAGTTAATTACTTAATTATACACTCCTTGCAAAGCATTTGTGAGTAACAATGGATTATTACTACTATTCACGGCAATTAAAACTATTTTAACTGCTTAAAATTTTGATATAACAGCATCTCTATTAATAATATAAATATTTAGTAATATTGAATTTGCTGTTCTGTTCATATTTTAGAACTCACAAGATATGACTGTTAATACTAAAACATTAGTTAGGTACCGTATATATTGGTATCATACAGAGGCTGTGTGATCCGGGTGCTTTCAAAGGCAAAGGGCAAAAATTACTATACCGGTACTTTCTTTTCTTTTTTAATGATTGTCTAATACAGCAAATAATTAAACAATACTGAATTTCCCTAAGATTTATATAAATTAGCAAAATACTCTCCTCATCAGATACTGCAGTGTAACATATTTTGCTGCTTCTTTGATCTCTTTTCTGAAAACAATGTAGGCAAAGTATGCAGAGCCAGGGATTCTGGGATTTATTTATTTTTTTGCCGGCCCTTTAGCCAAAGCTGGGCTTTAGGTCACCTGGCAAAGAGGACACTTAGAATGAAATAATTGGGATGCTGTGAGAAAATGCTTTTTTTTTTTTTTTTTGCAACCCTTACCTGGATCCAGCTCATTCTCAAACTTAATTTTTTTTTATTTTTTTTTTGGCAGCATTATCCACCACATCAAATTTGGGTGCATTGTATTTAGTTTTCAGAGAGTTGGCTGGCCGAAAGATAGAAAGACATTTAAGTAATTTTTTTCCAGCATTCTATTGGGTTGGGGAAAAAAATAAAACTGTGTAGAGGTGTTTTAAATGAGGTGCATCAATATTCACTTCTGGGGGTTTATGTTACTGTAAAATGTTTTACATCATACAGGTAGTCCTCAACTTGCAATCATTCATTTAGTGAACATTTGAAGTTACAACAGCACTGAAAAGAGTGACTTATGAGCGTTTTTCACATTTACGACCATTGCAGTATCCCTGTGGTCACTGGTTGCTTGGCAACTGGTTCATATTTATGACGATTGCTGCATCCCGAGGTCATGTGATCAACTTTTGTGACCTGACAATCAAAGTCAATGGAGAAGCCAGATTTAACAACCCTGTTACTAATTTAACAACTGTAGTGATTCACTTAACAACTGTGGCAAGAATGGGGCAAAATTCACTTAACAACGGTCTCACTTAACAACAGAAATTTTGGGCTCAATTGGGTCATAAGTCCAGGACTACGTGTACTTTTTCCCATTTAAGCTAGAGGAGAGTGTCCATGCTGTACAGGTAGTCCTTGACTTATAACCTCAATTGAGGCCAGAATTTTGTCATAAATCATGACAGTCATAAGTCAAGGCACCCACGTGCCTGAACCTGATTTTACAACCTAAGTGAATCACACAGCCATAGGTTGAATCCATTCTCCCAAATGGGCGTATTTTTGCCAGAAACTGACCAAAAACACACCAGAAACCAGCAAAAAACATTGCAAATTGCAATTACGTGACTGTGGGACACTGCGTATATGAGCTGGTCGCCAAGCCATCCGAAATACGGTCACGTGACCAGGCTAGGGGCAGCAGAACATTTTATGACAGCCAAAAGTGTTTTATAAACCATAAAGCGTCCTTTTCAAGGCTGTCACAAATCTGAACAGTTGTTAAATAATCATTCATAAGTAGAGGACACCTGTATTCACTTTTAAAATTAGAATAATGCTGTGAAATTTCCTCTTGCCTATTATCTAGGTGTTTAGCTTTACAAAATCTCCCCAAGCAGCTTGTTTTTAATCAATGTAAGGGTGGTGTGATGTTTTAAATTGTAATTGCAGTTTGGTATTTTTATACACTATTTTAATAATTTTATAACCCCTATTTAATGTACTTAGCTGGTGAGAAATAGAAAGCACAACAATAAATAATACATGAACATTGTGAGGAGCACCTTTTCCAACAGATATGAATGCTGAATGTGAATAATGAGTTTCATTTCGACAGATCAGCCTTTAGGATATTAATGTATTGCAGCAGTGATTTTTATACTGAGTGTAAGGACCTGCCTCAACTAAGTCTCCAAGAAAGCAGAACTCTTGAAACAGTCATTGTCTCAAAAGGAACTTTTATTAGGAGTTAGTGACAGCAAGGAATCAAAGCGAGGTCTGAGGAAAAAAACCACGCAAACATTATATTAAAAGCAATATTTGTTACTCCTCCTCCCAGGGCCCCAGTGTCCATTTGAATCTCCAATCCAATCCACAGGTGGTATATTGTTTTGTTAACCGGTTTTTTCGGTGCACACTTCAAGGTCTCACCCGGTTTCATTTCCCTCTGGCTCCAAGCACAAACCATGTTCCAGATAAGGGTGATGGTATTTGAGCACATTCCTTCCCCTGGGGGAAGGGCAATATGGCATAGGCAGAGCAAAGCACGTCATATATCCCCACATCAAAATCTCCCCTCCAAACATAATGACAGGCCCCCCAAAATGGTTACACTGTTACACAATCAACAAATTGTTACACTGTTACACAAGTATATATAGAGGAAAAGAATAACAAGACATTTCTTTGGGGACCTGACACTGAGGTATCCCATGAGTAATAGAACAGACTGCAAATTCTTGTTTGTAAGTAAAGGATCTAATTTGGGACCACCGCTATTGAGATACTTGGGTAAAAGAAAGAAGTGTGGGCTTATTTTTGTGGGTGTGATGGTATTATTCAAGACCAGGGGGAAAAAGTTATTTGGGTCAAACTTTTTCAGACTTAGAGATTACATTATGTTTTACATTCTTCCAAAACTTAAAAAGCAGAATTTCAATATGTTCTGAACATTTGTGTTAGCATATGTTCTCACCTCCCTGTGTTCTCCAGTATGTCCATTTTTTAAAAAAGTTAACACTGGAACAAACACAAAGAAGAGATATTGAATGAGTAATTCGGTTAATAGGATTTGCTAAGCTCCTTCATTAAATGAAATTGGGCCATTGGGTAGTTTCCATGTATGGTTTCAGCAAAATACTATTTCTTTTATTTTGTGGTGGACATTTATACTTTGCTGCTAAAATCAGGTGCTGCAATTTTTATTCTCTTTTTATCTTTGTAGGATGAAAATGACAATCCACCCACATTTAGCAAGCCTTCCTATGTTGTCACAGTCATGGAGGATATCATGGCAGGTAGGAGATCAGTTTCTATCCTAATCCTTATTGTTCCATTATAACAGCAAATCTGTGACATGATTTGAGCAGAGAGAGAGAAAGAGAGAGAGAGACAGAGACAGAGACAGAGAGACAGAGACAGAGATACAGAGAAAGAGCATTCTTCCTATGGGGGCAACCATCCAGAGCATATGTGGGTAATCTCATCCTCTTCTCATCTAGAGAGGTTCCATAGAAGCAGATTACTCACCAGTCCTTTGGGCTTTGCCATGGTCATCATCTATAGTCTTAGTTCATCTACCTTTCCTAAGTGTTTTTTTAATTACAGAGACATTCTTAATTTTAATACCTTTCAGGCTAGGAACTAGTCTACTTTACCCACAGCATGAGATAGACTAAGATATCTACAGTTTTTGTATTTTAGAAATTGAATGGGATATCAATTATGTTATTATTCTTTATCTCCAAATTATAAATGTTAACTTGTACTGCATACTTCACACCAATTGCAGGCAGAATGCATTAACTTCCCTCTTGAAAAAACTAGCTGTAAACTCTACAACTAACATACTTGGCTTAATTTTATAACTTTTCTGCTGCTTCTTCTATCCTATCTTACTTGATGCTACATACAGTATTTGTGTGTGTTATTTTGGTGATCTCAAATAAAGATAGTACCTAATATAAACTTTAAAGTGGTTGTTTTTAACAACTTTCTCAATAAAATTGTAAATCAGAATCTCGGTCAATCACAAGGCATTTATTGACTGTAACTAAATGGGAGGTAAATAAAGGTAAAGGACTCCCTGTCGATTTTACTCTGCTAGTCGTTCTATCGGGGGCGGTGCTCATCTCCATTTTAAGGCCATTGAGCCAGCACTGTCTGAAGACATTTCCATGGTTACGTGGCCAGCATGACATCACAGAGTGCTGTTACCTTCCTACAGAAGTGGTACCTATTTATCTACTTACATTTGTATGTTTTCAAACTGCTAGGTTGGCAGGAGCTGGGGTGAGGACAGGAGCTCACCCTGTCTCATGGAGCTCGGGTCTCGAACTTCGTTTGCCAGCTTTCTAGCCAACAAGCTCAGTGTCTTAACTGCTGAGCCACCGTGCTGCCATCTAAATGGGAGGAGTTATCCTGAACACATGCCCTTATTGGATGAAGCTTTGGGTGCCACTCCTTGGAATTCAGTTTCAACTTGTCATTTTATCATTGACATTTATAAATCTCACAATGAAAGGAGTATGAATCTTAAGAAGATACTTAGAATGGAAACAACAGGCCTTAGGTTGTTTCTGTATTAGCCCCCCCTTTTTTGGGGGGGGAAATGCATGGATTTTTTTCCTGTTTAGCTACACAGAATCCTGATCTCTAGTCCAGTGCTTTGATCATTCCATTTCTTTATTATATTTTTTCTGCTTTTTCTCCACTCATATCTCCCAACAAATTTTGATTACAGATGACCAATTTACTCTGTACCATACTTAGAGAAGTCTTATTTATTTATTTATTATTTCAGTTTCGAAAGTGCCTGACTTTGTAGTAGCTCTGGAAAGCTTACAGATAAAAATTAAAAAGAAACAAAATGTATCAAGAAAAAAGACTATTGGACTATGAATTATGCAAATCAAAATCATTAGTAATCTATACAAGTGTAATATAAATTTTCAAAAACATATTTGGCTTGTAAACTACTCTTCATCTTATTTTTTTTGCTTTCTTCAAGGAGCAACCGTGCTATTTCTAAATGCTACTGACTCTGACCGATCAAGAGAATATGGTCAAGAATCTATTATATACTCTTTGGAAGGATCATCACATTTTCGCATTAATGCTCGTTCAGGTAAGCACTCCTTACTTTTCAGTTTTCTTGGTTTTTTAATATATTTTTTTTCAATTTAATAACTTTGTTTTTATTCATCTAACGAATTGTTCATTCAAAGAGAAATAAAAGTTCAGATCTGAAAGCAAAGATCAAGCTGCCTAACACCAGTGCAAGATCAGTATAATTCTTATGAAACATTTGTGTTATATGAATGTTCAAATGGCCCAGAATCCAAAGCTACATGGTTTCTGTAAATCAAAGTAAATTGCCTTAAAGCTCAGATGTATAATCCATTTTTTGAATGGTATGCAAGAAATGACCTACTCCAGAAAATAAAGCCAAGACAAAATTATAAGTTAATTTTAATTAATCAAATATAGTTAATAAGATCACTTCCCACATGTAATTATTTCTCACTGTCACATTAAAAATTACAATTCAATTATAATGCAAACTTTTGGAGTGGAACATGGCATCCAAGGATTTGGGAGAACCAAAACAAGTTGAAACTATTAAAATGCCTTTCCTGGGATTTTGTTTCATTTCCACTGAAAAATATGAACATTTCCCAAATTATAGTGATGGAAGTGGCATTTAATATTGACTACTATATTTGCCCACTGTGGAAATCCAAAATAAATATCTGTCTGACTACCCTCCAGCTGATCACATCAATTAAAATACAGGCTACAGATTATTTAAAAAATAATAAATAAGTTGCACTGTCACACTGTTTTTAGGAATATCTTTCTAATGTTCAATCAGAATCATCTTTCCTTAACCTCAATCCAGTATTCTATATTCTAAACTCCATAATAACTGACAATAAATCTTGGCTTCCTATTGGGTGACATCCTTTCCATTATATGAAGACAACTAACATATGCCCATCAAATTATTTTCTTCTAAAGACTAAACACTTCCAACTTCTACAGTGTCTCTTGACTATGAGAACCAGAATAGAAAGGTGTTAGGGTATAACGCCTATCTGAACTTGTCTTAAAATGTAATGTATTGTGACACGCTACTTGAAGTAGACTGTCACCAATAAACACAAAAATGGGACATTCATTTCCCATGAACTATCATTCTGTTCACCTACCCCACTATTATACCTGCCACATCAAGTTGTCCAACTGTATTCAGTTTATGATCAATTACTGTTCCATTATCTTTCCCTATGTACTATCAAGTCAAGTATCTCCCATCCTACATCTCTAAATTTGATTTTAAATTTCTTAAGAACTCTCATGTTACTTAGCCATTTTCTCCCCACTGTTCTTTTTACTTCTTCCCATATCTTCTCATTTAGGTATCAGACCAAGGATAGCTGGTCTTCTTGTACCTTTTTGAGAGAGAAAGGTTTCAGCAAGTTGGGTCAGAAATGTTTTTGAAGGACCATGTTTTGCAGAGTATGTTCCACTAGGTTCATTAAATACCCTGCCATTACTCTATTACTATTTCATCTGAAAGAAAGTAGCTTGTGGAAAATATATTAAAGCATCAAGATAGAAACCAGAAGACTTAGTCCTAGTCCTGCCTTAGATACAAAGCTAGCTGGGTGACCTTGAGCCAGTCCCTCTCTCTGAGCACCTAGGAAGGAGATATTAGCAAAACCCTTACAAAAAATGTTGCCAAGAAAATTGCAGGGAGTTGTCCATATAGTTGCCAAAAGACTTGAATAGAATAGAGCTGGAAGGGACCTTGAGGGTCTTCTAATCCAGCCCCCTGCTCAAGCAGGCAAACCTATATCATTTCAGACAAGTGACTGTCCAGTCTCTTCTTAAAAACCTCCAGTGATGGAGCGCCCACAATTTCGGAGGGCAAGCTGTTCCACTGGTTAATTGTCCTCACTGTTAGGAAGTTCCTCCTTAATTCCAGGTGCTTCTCTCTTTGATCAATTTCCAACCATTGTTTCTTGTCCTGCCCTCTGGTGCTTTGGAGAATAACATGGCCCCCTCTTCTTTGTGGCAGCCCCTCAAATACTGGAACACTGCTATCATGTCTCCCCTATTTCTTATTTTCTTTAGACTAGCCAAACCCAAGTCCTGCAGCTGTTCTTCATATGTTTTAGTCTCCAGGCCTTTGATCATTTTAGTTGCTCTTCTCTAAACTTTTTCCAAAGTCTCAACATCTTTTTTGTAGTATGGTAACCAAAACTGGTTGCAGTATTCCAGGTGTGGTCTTACTAGGGTTTTATAAAGCTTGGATATGTGTTTTTGTATGTGTATACATACATGTATATATGATACTATATGTATTGTTTTTATTCGTTGGGGTTTAAAATGTTATTATTGTAAACCATCAATAGTTGTTAGAATTTATATACACAAGTAGTTGTAGCAAACAAATAAATCTCTTTAGCTAATAGACCAAGAACTAACAATAATTGACAGTACACGTTTGGTTTATTCCTGAGTTTATTTTATTCCAAATATCTTTTCAGCACTGCCAAGTTTATTCATTAAGATTTATGAGCAGATGTGTTTACTTTTAGCACAAGTTAGTCTTCCTCCTTCTCTACTCCACCTGTTCTTTTCGAACAAGCAATATCCTTTACCTGTGGTACTCCAGACATACAGTAGGACTCACTCCACCAGATCTCTGTTATAGCTATTAAATCATATTTCCTTCCTGCACTGAGTTCAAGCTAATATTGCTTACTTCCCATATGCTGATCGTTAAGCTACAGACAATGAAGGCCGTGAACTTTGGGAGCCAATCTTCTCTCTGTGTTGTCACTGAATGATTTAATAGACCTCACTGCAGCAGAATTTTCTCTTCCTTCTATAGACCACAAATCTTTATCTGAGTTTTTTACCACAGGGTTTTCATCTCCAACTCACCCCAGAGGCAATAAAGTAAAGCCTCACTTCCAAATGCCTAAATAGATATTATTCACAATTAGAAAGATTAGATTTTCACAAGATCTTATTAACCAGGTACATTGAAAGGGAAGGAAAGGGTGAGGTTACAGAATCTTGTATGTACTTTTCAATCCATTTATCTAGTGGTGGGATTCAAATATGTGAACAACCGGTTCTCTGTGTGGATGCTGCTTCCGGAAGTCCATTCTGGGCCTGGGCAACAAAAAATTAGCTACCGGTTCTGCCAAAGTGGTGCGAACTGGCTGAATCCCACCACTGCATTTATCTATAGGTTTACTAGGATGAGGATCCGTTGGCTCTCTGGCTGATCATGATCTCTTGTCATGCCTCCTTTATTTGATCTAATAAGTCTTCATCCTGTCTCATGAGCTTAGTGTGGTCTGAGTCCTCTGGCCTTTTCAAACATCACTACAAGTTTGCACTCTAAATAAATAGCAAATGGCTTACAAACAGAAATATAAAAATGTCATAAGCAGACTTCCAGTTTGCCGATGCGGCCACCATGGACACCTGGAAGGCGAGCTCCATCTTCCTCGTCCAGTTTTGCATTGCTGGGGGACCCTGAAAGGGTTGAAAGTTGCCCCGTAGAGGTGACCAGCAAGGAGGGGCTTTCGCTGGATTGCAGGAGATCGGTAGCTCTCCCGCTAGAGTCAGCATTACCCTCCAAACCAGCAAATGAAAGACCGGCCATAGAAATATGGTCCGTCCCTAGGCTGCAGACAGCCGAAGTCACACTTACCACCAGGCAACTTTAAAGCAGCATGGAAGGAGACTGGGTGAGATCTACCTCTCTTAAACCCTAACTATCTTTTTGTTACCTACATAAGCTGCTAAAGTATTTTCCCCCTGTGGAGAGGGAAGGGGGATTTTACCCCTCCCTCCAGAAACAGCGGCGACCGACCATCCAGGGGAGCTTAAAAAGTTGAAAAAATAATTGGATCCCAATCGTAATTTTATTTCCTAAAGCTTGGGGATTAAAAGAATTTCTACTTTCTATTCTTTATTTCTATTTTAACTGAAGGTCTGGGTTTTTTCTTAAAACTGAAAACTGAAAAGATTAAAATAACTTTGGGGCGACATCTTGTGGCTAAATCTGATACGTCAACTTGTTATTGTCTAAAAGTACTTGGCTGACAGCCCAGAAAGTAGATAAGACTTGGGTAACACTGAAACACCAGCTGTGCTTTTACTCAGTGGGAAAAAAGACTCTCTTTCTGGACTCCCTGATTGTAAAGCTTCTAGTATTTATGGAAAAAGATCAGGAACAGACTTTTCCTATAGAAGAAGATCAGGAACAAATCCTTTTTATGTTGAAAGCAATTTATCAAACTCTCCTTACAGCTGGTGAGGAAATAAGAGCCTATAGAGAGAAACAAGAAAGTAACCCGGATATACAAACTCAAACTTTGACTACAACTAAAAAATCAACTATACAGAATGTAACAGAAAAAGTGGAACAATTAAATATTATGACAGAAAATTCAACTGCTCAACAAACTCAGATAATGGAAAATCCAGAAAAGAAATTGACAACATGGAAAAAGGAAAAGACTTTCTACATAAATCAGAAGGAACCTGAAGATCAAGAAGAAGAACAGATGGAAGAGAAGATAAACACTTCAGGACAACTACGTCGAGATGGAAAAATAAAGAGATCTGCTAGATCTGCTAGACTTGCTAGCCCTTTCAAAAAAAATGGTGACTGGTTTTTTCAACGGCAAATAATATATATAACAATACAAGGAAATTTGTTTGATGACTCAAAAGCACGGACATGGAAGATGATTTGGCAAAGAAAGCTAGTATAAGACTGAAGAAAAATGGGGTTTTGATTTACTTAAGAGAATTAAAATAGAATATACCCAAATAGATAAAATGTGTATTTTGAATACAAGATATTATTATGAATGGAGATAAAGGAAACTTTGGTCACTTAAAATCTAGAAGTATAAATATTAACAATTAAATTTGAATATTGACTTGCTCATAAAGATTATGTAAAGGTGATTAAGATATATATAAGCTAAAATATTGATGAATGTAATAAAAATTATTCGTTTTAAATATGAGATAGTAGATGCAAAGAGGAAGAGAGAGGAAATACTAAGCATTGAAATAAAAGAAACTTTGGTTACTAGGTTTAAGATATTTGGAAACTATTAGAAAATAAGAATATTTTATTGTATTATTAATTCGTTGATATAGATGGTGAGAATTTAAATAGATAAGACGTGTACCCTGAATACCAAATTTTGAGAGAAATTGTGATAAAGGGAATTGGGAACATTTAAAACTTGGAAATGATAAATATTAAACGTTAATTTTAAATATTAATGGAAAATTACAACTGGGAAAAATTTACTAGGACATTGATTGTCTCAAAGATTGAATGTTAAAACGATTAAGATATATATAAACTAGAAATTATTGATAAATGTAAGAAAGTTATTTTCTATTTGATTGATAGAATAAGGTGTATTAATTTAAATATGAGACAGTACATATTAAGGGAAAAGAGAAGAAATACTTACTGTAATAGTGTGGGATTTGTACTAAGGATATTTGTATGTAATTGAATTATGGTAACTCAGTCACCACGTTGTTTTTCAAAGATATAAATGGAAAATCAATAAAACTTTCCAAAAAAGTGTCATAAGCAGGTTGCAATGAGCAAGTCCTGATTGTCCATCTTCATTTTTTTTTTCATCAAGGCACCACAAAAATCTATTTTCTTGTTAAATTCTTAGACCCTCAAGTTAACCACTTACATAGAAAATTTGTTGGGGACTTTTTCTTAGAGTTTCCCAGCAAATTCCACTGACAAACACCTACTTAGACTCCTGATTGTCTTACTTAGTGAGTTAACTTCTTCAGCTGGACTGCCTTATATCACTCCTACCATCTTAGGAGAAAGCAGTCAGTCACCCACCATTGTCAATCAGCAGCTCACAAGACATATTTTTGCAGTTGACAGCTATTAGAGAAAGGACTTCTGCTTAGTTAGTCATGCTCCTCTCTTTTTGTGTTTTCCTTCTGCTGAATTTAGGAACTTACAAGATTAACAAATACTAAGAAGATGCTTAGTACATACAGTAATAGAGATTTTGTGCTATATGGGGCAATGTTTCACACACTTCTTTATGTATTTCTTTATAAAGATACCTGTGTTTTAAGATCATCTGAAGAAGTGCACCAACAGGTCCTTGTACGAGTACTAGAATTATATCTTTTTTATACTGTCTAAATGTTCTTATGTATGTTACCAATCCAGATATCATGTAAAAGTAGATTTATTTGTCAGAGATTTTTAATTTTACTTTTATAAATTTTGCTTTGAATGTTGCAATAATTTTAATCTGCTTCTCATCTAAAGTTCTAGAGAATTAGAGTTTCAGTGTTAATTTACTACATTCTTTGTCTACTTTCAGTTTTGTAATTTTTTATCATTTCATTTTTACCCTGCCTTCCTCTTTTAAGGTTGGTCAAAGCAGCTATTTTTTATTTTTTTTATTTTTTTGTAAACCATAAAGCTAATCTTGCTATATTAATGGTTGGTGTTATTTGTCATTATAAGTATCCTTAAAATATCCCTTGATCACGCAGAGCGTATTAGGAAGAGGAGGAAGAAGAGGAGGAAGAGGTAGAGGGGGGGAGGAGACTAGGAATAGAAAGAGTAGCAGGAAAGGCAGTGGGAGTAGTAGTAGTATTGGTATTGTTTGTAAAGCACCCAGAGTTGCCTCTAGACTAGATGGATGGCAAATAAATAAATAAGTAATAGCATTAGTAGTATTAATATTAATTTTGCTTTTCCAATTCTTATCCACCTATGTTGGATGGGGCTCTGGTATTTGAAGCCCCCTGTACATCTGCAAGCATCAGACAGCAGGCGCATAGAATCCATTCCATATCAAAGATGTAGTGCAGGGATTAAAAAAAATTGATTGACTCTTATTTCCTTGCCTATATTTTTCCCAGTGACATTTTTCAAGTTACAGTATTGTTAAACACTCTGGAAAAGGCATGGTAGTGTTTTTGACGTGGCATCGCTTTCAGTCTCTTGCTCTGTTCCCCTATTCAGTAGGAAGGGAGATGATCCTGCATGCCGGAAAGTGGACGATGGGGTGGAGGGAGAGAGAGAGAGAATCTAAGAAGAACTCTGTAGGAATAGCATCGCTAAAATTAGCTGAATGTGCGCTGTGAAGGTGTGCCTAATTGGATGTAACTTTGTGGGCAAAGTGGAGCAATTCATCACTGAGACATGTCCTTTTTCTTTAAGTCCCCCACTGACTTTTTTTCCCCCAGACTATAGATTAATGGGTACCACAGGAACTTGGGAGGCAAATGTATTTCAGTGAATCTTTTGACCTCTTGCAGTTCAAGATCAATTTTTAATCGTTTCCCCTAGATAATCTGCTGTGGACAGCCCCTTAAAAGTAAAGTGATTTGTGTTTGACCAGGGAATTGAACTTCAGAGTATAGGCTGAATATGGGGGCCATGGGACAGGGGAATCAATGGACAGTTCCGTCTTGGTTAGCCTACTGTACAAACAAGACAATTGAACACCTTTCAATTCATTATTGGAGTAGTAAGACAGAAGATCAGGCAGAAACCTATTAAAGAAGTATTAGGTACTGGATCACACCTAGATAGTTTTTTCAGGCACAACCTATAGACTTTATCGGGAGCTTCATAGCATCACAGTTAGACTGAATTTATAATTGAATGTAGTTGAAACATGGCCTACATATATTAACATTGGAGGTGCATCTGATTAGTAATCATCCAAACATACAATTGACCTGGGACCTCTTTCTCCTCAGCTCTCCTGCTTTCATAGCTTCCAGCATACCCCCTCTAGTTTCTCCTGATGGCTTTTATAGGGTTTCATATATTTTCTTTCCTTCAAGTAGACTGACTTTTTACTTCCCATTCAGATGCTGCAAAGCGTCAGCATTTTGTTGCTAATGCCTTCTCTCTTACCAATTGCAAGGTGTAACTTCTGTGACATCATGAAAGGTAAAGAGATTTGCAAAACCTTCCATGTCACTGCACCGTATTGTTCTATAAGCTTAGGAAAATAATGTATAACTTAGATGACTTTTGAGCCTCTGTCTTCCAATTTATAAGCTCTTCTTTCCTTTTTCACTTTCCTCTTTATATACTTCAGGGGAAATCACCACCACATCTCTACTGGACCGGGAAGCTAAATCAGAATATATACTCATTGTACGAGCCGTGGATGGTGGTGTTGGTCACAATCAGAAAACTGGCATTGCAACTGTAAGTTTCACTGCAGTGGCTTCATTTGATGTTTGTAATATAGTTATGTATCTAAATTCTTTTAGCAATAATTGGCCTTTCTATCTTGAACAGAACTGTTCTTCCTTGACTTAGAAACTTTCAGGTGTCTACCTAGTCAGCAATCTAAGAAAAGAACAAAGCGTTGAAATGTTTTGCAGGCTTGTTGAAATGTCATCTCAACTTGGTTTCCCATATTAAATTACTACTATCATTATAATACATCAACTGTATCTTCTACATATATTCAGTAATTAAAGAATTTACTATTCTGTTGATGACCTTTTCTGTCATAGACATTTTAAGCCAGTAATTGAACCTTAATATTTTTCCACAAAAACTTAACATAGAAAATTTGATTTCACCATCCTGGTACATTTAAAGCAACCCAAGAGTCTTTCCACTGATTAAAAAAAAATAATAAGGAGGGAAAAGGCTGACTATAAGAGACTTTTCTTAAAATGTTATTTAGTGTACATCACTTTTTAAAAAGGAGGAGGAAGAGAAGGAGGAATAGAAGGAGGAGGAGGAGGAGGAGGAGGAGGAGGAAGGGATTCTGTATCAGTTGCAAGATATGGCTAAGATAGTCATTTTCTTGCCCTTTTTCTGTCATGAAACAGTTCTGATCTTTCATTCTCCTATTCATATCATTTTTGTGCCTAACAGGAAGCTACAAACAGGAATAATTAAAAAGATTATAGAATTAAGGAGATATTGTTGGATGGAACTCAAACCAAAGTTACTCCCTATCTAGAAAAATTAGCTCACCCATTTTTGGGATGAAATGATTTTTCTGCTTGTTAAATCCTTTCAAACTAGATTAAGATATTTCTCTTCCTGTACAATGTAAGCAAAATGCCAGCCTTTGGATGTCTTTGCAGAATTATTTTGAATTCACTACTTATATTTTCATAATTTTTCATTCAACTCATTAGAGGTTTTCTGAAACTGAGAATTTTATCTTGTCAGAACAATGACAAGCCTTCTGTGGGTTGACTTGACAATATGGAGTTCTCGATTTTGATTTAGGACATCACAGCTTGTACTGTTCTTCATTATTAAACTTTCTAGATTATTTTGGCCAGTTATTATAATTCAACTGAGACAAACCCATATTTTCAGTTTCAAATGAAGTGAAAATTCTATTCTGCCTTTTAGAGCATAAGGATAATCAGCATGCCAAGATATTAGTGTAGTAATAATTGTTTTATAATTGTTATTTATTCTTCCCTCTCCTCCTTTTTCTCCCTGGCTTGGAACATGTGAGGAAAATACATATTTTAGGCCATATTATTTATAAGCAGGTCTAATATTTTAATTAGAAAAAAAGCAACATGACAGAAAAAAACTTTGCAAAATTAAGGAAATATTCTCATTTGATCTGGTCTGTCTTTTGCCATAACCACTTTCTTTACCATACAGTTTTAAAAATTCCTTCCCTTTTCTATTCTGTATTTATTTTATATTTCGTTTCTTCTCTCTCTCTCTCTTGCTTTTTATCTCCTCCTCTTCTCCTTCCCAGATATCTTGTAAACCATCAACAACTGCTTTTCTATCAGGTCACTGCCCTTAGGCAGGCATCTAATAGGAATTTTAAATGCTTTAAATAATTTAAAGGGACAGTGAGAGATCAAGGCAGCATGTTTAAGCATTTTCTTTCTTTTTCCATTGCAAACTGCTTCCATGATTCGCTATGATGTCTATAGTGTTAGATGTGATTATTATTTTATTGGCTATTCAGTTGCATTATCTTAAATATATCTTAAATATATCCAAATTCTTTTGCCTCAGGTTTCTTTTGTGAATTCTGTAGAAAAATTCATTCATAGTGTCATTTTTATTTCATTTCAGGGTAGCATGTATCAGTAAAAGCTGCAGCCTTTAGTATCATATGGTGAAATAAGAAATGCAAAACTGCTAATGATAAATCTTCTCTGTTTCTTATGCTTTGTTCATATAAGGCAGTGTTTCTTAACTTCAGCAAGTACATAGTACTATCCAGTATTTGAGGGGCTATCACAGGGAAGAAGAAGTTGACCTCTTCACCATAGCACCTGAGGGCAGGATAAGATGTAATGCAGGGGCCTTTTATGACTCATGGACTTCAACTCCCAGAATTCCTCAGCCAGCATGCCTGGCTGAGGAATTCTGGGAATTGAACTCCATGAGTCATAAAAGGGCCGAGTTTGAAGACTCCTGATGTAATGGACAGAAACTAGTCAAGGAGAGAAGCAATCTAGAACTAAGGAGAAATTTCCTGACAGTGAGAACAATTAATCAGTAGAACAGCTTGCCTCCAGAGGTTGTAGGTGCTCCATCATTGGAGGTTTTTAAGAAGAGATTCAACAATGATTTGTCCGGAGTGGTATAGGATCTTCTGCCATAAGCAGGAGAATAGACTAGAAGATCTCCAAGGTCCCTTCCAACCATATTATTCTATGTTCTATGATGAATGCTCCAACATGCTGACTGGAGAATTGTAAGAGCTGAAGTCTACATATCATAAAGTTGCTGAAGTTGACAAACACTGACATAAGTCAATTCAGTGTTCTGGTGGTGGTGACTATTGTTATTTTTACTATTATTATTTGCACGGGGGGGACTCAAGACATTTACATGGGGGCCTCCCCTAAATTTAGACCACCAGAAGCTGGGCCCTATTTTGCAACCATTTTTACTGCTGTCATTCAGCAAATCCAGCTTCCCCATCTGACTTTGCTGGTCAGAAGCTGGCTGGGAAGGTCAGCAAGTCATGATCTCACGACTGCAAGACACCACAACTGTCGTAAATGCAAGTCAGTTGCCAAGTGCCCAAATTGTGATCATACGACTTTGGGGTGGTGTGATGGTCACATCTTTGAGGACTTATTCTAAACGACTTCTTCTGAGGCTGTCGTAACTTGGAATCCTCATTAAACAGTTGTAAGTCAAGGACTACTGTTCATACTACTGGACTTTATATTCCAATAATGTGATGAGGTTTACCTCATTAAGATAGAAAGCACAGGATCCTGCAGATATTTCTAATTCCTGCAGGTACAGCAAGGCAGATTGGGCTGAGAGGGAAAAACAGAGTCATCCAAAGTGAATCATCCATCCCTTTCTGGTCAAATGGGAACTAAAATCTGTCTCCTCAGTTCATGTCTGACTGTCCTACCTTTCCAAAGTTAAGAATAGCCGGAAAGGCCCTAACTAGAAATAGATTCACTTTTTTCTTGCTCATCACTGTCCATAGCTAGGACAGTGATGAGCAAGAGGGAGTTTCACTTGTGCATACCCTGAGAATACAAAAGACCCCAATCCCTTGGTTTAAATAAGGCTATTTATCATTTGCTACAATATTGTTATAGTGATTGAGGGATTAAAGAAGAATTTGTCCATGTCAGCATGCACATCTTGGTGAGCAGTTTAACCTTGAGACATCTGCGCTGGTTGAATTCCTCCTGAGTGCATTGTGTTCTCCCAAATTAAAATAGCATTTATATCTATTGTGCTTCAGCATTATGATTCTGAGGAATAAGGATTGTTCTTACCCTGTACCACAGTATTTTCTACAATGAACAGGCCAATGTTCTCATCTAATAATTCAGACAGGACAAGTGGTATGGGAACAGTAGACACGGAATGCTTTCTTTCTTTAGTGTAATTCATTTTCCATTTCTACTCGTGATAATGAATTCCCTGGACTCCAAAGGAGATACATAGTACAGTCCAAGCCTCCTGCTAGAACAGAACAGAACAGAACAGAACAGAACAGAACAGAATAGAATAGAATAGAATAGAATAGAATAGGAGGTCTTCTAGTCCAGCCCCCTGCTCAAGCAGGAGAACCTACACCATCTCAGACAGGTGATTGTCTAGTCTCTTCTTGAAAATGTCCAGTGATGGAGCGCCCATGATTTCTGGAGGCAAGCTGTTCCACTGGTTGATTGTCCTAGCTGTCAGGAAGTTTCTCCTCAATTCCAGGTTGTTTCTGTTTTTGCTCTAGTTGACTGACTATAGGTTGTCCTTGACTTATGACCACAATTGAGCCCAAAATTTCTGTTGCTAAGTGATACATTTGTTAAGTGAGTTTTGCCCCATTTTACAATCTTTCTTGCCACAGTTGTTGCAGTTGTCAAACTAGTAACACGGCTGTTAAATGAATCTGGCTTCCCCATTGACTCTGCTTGTCAGAAGATCGCAAAAGGTGATCACATGACCCCGAGATAGTGCAACTGTCATAAATATGACTCAGTTGCCAAACATTTGAATGTTGATCTGGTGACATGGGAAAGGCCACAATGGTCACAAAGTGTGAAAAATAGTCATACGTCACTTTTTTCAGTGTTGAAACTTTGAATGGTCACTAAATGAACTGTTGTAAGTCAAGCGCTACCTGTATACTCTTCCCTACAACTTTTAATGCTATTAGTAGCTTCTCTTCTTTATTGAAATCCACTGTCATGAAATAGTTACAGTATGAGGGGAGGAAACCATATTGATCATTGTGTTCAAATGAAACTGACTCTCAGATAAATGGATATAGGTTTTTAGTTTAAATTAGAAATATTTAGTTTGCATATTATCTAAAAGTCATTTTAGCTGACTATTGATTTATATACATAGGCTAAAGAAAGTGGATGACCTCTCTATTAAAACTGGACATTAACTGGTTTATCTGATTGTTAAAATTCCCAAATAATCTTAGAAACAAAGAGCAAAGCAAAATTTAAAAATGGGCTTCAGCTGGTTAAGATGCTAAATTACAAGCAGAAAAAACCAAATTCTAGTCCTTCCTTAAAAATGAAAGCCCGCTGGGTGACTTGGAGTGAATTGTCCTTTCTTAGCCTTAGAAAGGAGACAACAGCCAACCATCTTTAAGATTTTGCCCAAAAGATCCTGACTGGTCCTCTCTATGAAGTTTCCAGGAGTCCAGATTAACACAAAGGCACAAAAAAAAAGCACAGTGCCAAATCTCACTATTAAAAATCTTATTTTGTACATGAACTTCATCTAAGCTTCCTGATTTAATCAAAGCATAGAAAGAAAATAGAAGTTTTAAAACTAACAGACTCATTTCCAAATACAGTAAGAATATCTGTGGAAGAACTTCTCAGTATATTGTGTGTAACTAGGAGGCAATCATGGAAGCGGTGTGGGAGATTGGTGAGAGAAAAATTAGTCAAGAATATTTGTTTTGTGACTCATGCATTCATCAATAGAGGTACTGACATTACATTGTCCGAAAGGCTAAGCAGAGAATTTTGAAAACCTTCCTGGAGTTAGGGCTTAGAGCAGGGGTCTTCAAACTTGGCCCTTTTATGACTTATGGACCTCAATTCCCAGAATTCCTCAGCCAGGCACACTGGCTGAGGAATTCTGGGAATTAAAGTCCACAAGTCATAAAAGGGCCAAGTTTAAAGACCCCTGGCTTAGAGTTACAGGAGGAGAGTTAATACCTCCTCCTCTATCAACAATGAAGAATAAGTTTGTAAAGGTGCTATAATAGTGCTGGGAGAATCTGATTGGAATACCTGAAAAAACGTGTGAATATACAACTATGGTTCTTTTCAGGTAAACATCACTTTGCTGGACATCAATGATAATTATCCTGTATGGAAAGATGAGCCATATTTCATCAACCTAGTGGAAATGACCCCTCCCAACTCCGATGTCACAACAGTAGGTGTTCAAGTATACAACACACACTCTCCTGTGCTGCGGCTTTTGGTTTCTAATATGCAAAAATCACAGTTTGAATCCTATTAGATCTCTTTAGCTTTGCCCTTATTGGTTAAAATATTTAAAGCATAGTTATAAAATATTAAAGGAGGAGGTATGGAGTACATAACTGAAAAGGATTCCGCCAATATGTTTAACTACATAATCCAAAAAATGTATACATTTATAAATGCGTTTTTGGACTGCACAAGAAGTCCATTTAGAGGAAGGGTGTTTTCAAAAGAAAATGAGCTAATGGGGAAAAGATAATTAGCACATGTCCCAGCTTTTTCACTAAAGATATGTTTGAACTAATGTCATACATAGAGGCCCAATACGGAGTCTATAGTGGTCTTTACTTTGGCTTCAAGATTGACTTAGAACAGGGGTCTTCAAACTTAGCCCTTTTATGACTTGTGGACTTCAACTCCCAGAATTCCTCAGCCAGGCACACTGGCTGAGGAATTCTGGGAGTTGAAGTCCACAAGTCATAAAAGGGCCAATTTGAAGACCCTTGACTTAGAATCTCTTTGATATATTCATGAATTCATTCCTGAGTCCAGTATTTGTCCCATCATATTGTTAAGGTACCACTTCCACCACGAATGTTATCTAGCTAGTTCCGTTGCCCATATGACAAATGATTTTTTTTCCCTGCTGCTGCTTTTGTGGGGCACCATGTTGAGACCTACACACCCATTCAAGGAAGCCCGGGCACCTCCTGCATCTCATTTGCTTCTTGGACATGGATGTCTCATGACAGGAAGAGGGCAATGGGGTGACTACGTTATTAGATAGCAAAAAAGCTTTCAGGATCCATAAAGTATAGGATAGGGAAGGAAAGGGAAGGAAAGGAAAAAAACAGCACTGTAGCTCTCTATATTTGGGAGTGAGGGCAAGAGAATGGAGGGAGCTGCTTTTCTTTAATGAGGTCCATACCTGCATAGATTTAGACCATGGGTCCTCAACCTTGGCAACTTTAAGCCTTGTGGACTTCAACTCCCAGAATTCCTCAGCCAGCAAAGCTGGCTAGGGAATTCTGGGAGTTGAAGTCCACAAGGCTTAAAGTTGCCAAGGTTGAGGACCCCTGATTTAGAACATTCCATTACAAGAGTTTTGCTTATTTTTGCTTAATCTTTCTCCAACAAGCCAAAAGGGTTGGCCTTGTCTTTTCTTTGTCTGCTCTAGGGACTGCCCCCCCCCCCTCAAAAGCCATCTGCAGGCTATAAATTGCCAAGCCTGGTTTATTGTTTCTGAATATGATGTAGTAGCTGCAGCTGGTTTGTTCAGTGTTTTCTTCTGATGGTTTGTGCAGTTTAATAGCAGCATGTCTGAGCATCAGTGTAGGGGGTGTCCTGCTGGGTTTTAGCAGTCTTAAGTAAATTTTCTAGGAAATAAATCCAATTGCAGTGAAAGTAACCCAGCTGGTTAAAATCTCACTCTAGAGCAGTGTTTCTCAACCTTGACAATTTTAAGGCATGTGGACTTCAACTCCCAGAATTCCACAGCCAATGCTGGCTGTGGAATTCTGGGAGTTGAAGTCCACATGCCTTAAAATTGTCAAGGTTGAGAAACACTGCTCTAGAGCTGCAACTGTACATTAGGAATGCCTTTGTGTCTTTTTGTTTTATTTGAGCTGTAAAAATTTCAGTGGGGAACACCAAGGGTTGAATGGAACTTCTCCCGTGACATTTGCTTATCAATTTTAGGAGGCAGCCTTATATGATTGGATGCAAAATAATCACTGTGGTTTTAAGTAATAACTGGATTTTTTGACATTTAATGC
Source organism: Protobothrops mucrosquamatus (assembly GCF_001527695.2). Lineage (NCBI taxonomy): Eukaryota > Metazoa > Chordata > Lepidosauria > Squamata > Viperidae > Protobothrops > Protobothrops mucrosquamatus. The sequence continues at coordinate 213,261 of NW_015386535.1, forward strand.
AGTGTTTCTCAAACATAACTTCTTTAAAGACCTGGCCGGCTAGGAAATTCTGGGAGTTGAAGTCCATGCACCTTAAAGTTGCAACAGTTGAGAAACACTAATTTAAAAACTAATTTATTGTCTTGTAAAGTTCTTTACAAGTAACTGTCCATGAAGACTATTTATTTATAAAGACAGAAACTGTAAAACAAATTGCAATAAAAAGAAACTGCAGAGGTCAGTTTTAAAGCCCTTTGTAAAAAGTTTATATGAAGGATGTTTCTCGTGTTACTTTTTCACAGTGCAGTAATAAACACCCATGTCCAGGAAGTATGGCATCAAGAAAAGCATCATTTGGGATGCCAATGTAACCAAACATAGCCCAGTTCATGCTTGCAATTGAATCAAGTGGGCACACTTTTTACAGAGGACACTTAAAAGTTTTTCATATTTCCTTAGTGGAAAATTGTTAATGGTGAATCAGATATCCTGAACAGCAGGTTCATTATTTTCAGTGATTACTGTATGTTAGATTGAGGAGCGCTAAAGTTCATCCAATTTTCCCAGTGTCTCCATGAACTGAATCTTGCAGCCAACAGCAATTAAGACATATAAAAAGTCACAATCCTTGCAATGTCCTAAAACATAAGGAGTTGTATTGGCACAGTGGTTAGAATGCAGTATTGCAGGCTGATTCTGCCCACTGCCAGGAGTTCGAGCCTGACTATCTCAAGGTTGACTCAACCTTCTGTCCTTCTGGTAAAATGAGGACCCAGATTGTTGGGGCCAATATGCTGATGCTATAAACTCCTTAGAGAGAGCTGTAAAAGCCCTACAAAGCGATATATAAGTCTAAGTGCTATTGCTATTGCTCTAAGGCTAGAATTCCTTCACCTCCAGTTTCTGCTCTACAAATTCTATGGCAATTCTCTGTGGTTGGATAAACATAAATCACAGACATGCATAGTCCTTGAACTGCATTTACAGCTCCCAACTTTGCAAGCATTCCTGGCCTTTGTGTGTGCAAATCCATGTGTTAGGGTTCTGTTGTGGTTGTTTTTTAAGTTTGAAAAAATGGCCAGTTTCAACTTTTTCAACCTAGTTTGTGACCTCCTTCAAGGACCTCTTTGAAAGGCATTGATTTAAAGCCCTTCAAATCCCACTGGCAAAATAAAAGAGAGGGAGAAGGGAGAATTATTCTCCATCACACTAGGAGAAAAATGACGGGCGTGAAACAGAAAATAAATGAGGGGAAAGTGAAGAGAATCCACAAAATCATCAAACAAGAAGACCCTGCTTTAAAAAAAACCCATAATGAAACATTAATCTTCTGGGGAGGTGTGGAAATAGCAAAGGTATGCAGTCCAAGTTCACTCGTTGTAAATTAACTCTCAGTTACCTCAAATAACCTTTGAGGTTTTCTTCCTTCCACATCTAGGAGTAATCTTTGCTTTTTGAAAACACCATCGGCCTTGATTCTGCTATAATTTCTGTTTCAATTGGAAAACAAAAGTTGCAACTTGAAGCATACATTCAGCACATACAGTAGTGTATGTCATGATTTCACGTCCTTAAAATAACATGTTAGAAGTCCAGATCACATTTAAAATTCCAGCCATTTTTTTCAGACGGGGGTGATTTCTTTTCAGTCTATTCATATCACTTGCTGTTTCTTTGCATTTCTTTGTGTTCTTCAGCTTTATTAAGCATAGCAGTGGCAATAGCACTTAGACTTGTATACTGCTTCAGAGTGCTTTACAGCAGAGGTCCCCAACATTTTGGGCACCAGGGACCGGTTACATGGAGAGGTTTTTCTGCGGACCAGAGGGGGCGTGGTTTTGTGTGCTGCCTGCATCCTGTGGATGGGGTTTTCCTTGTTTGTGCAGACCGGTTGCTGGCATGCCGCGACCCGGTACTGGTCCATAGACCAGGGGTTGGGGACCCCTGATTTAGACCACAACCTACCACTGGATAAGGTAGAAAAATGTGGGTTAGACCAGAGGTCCCCAACTTTTTGGGCACCAGGGACCGGTTACGTGGAGAGAGGTTTTTCTGCAGACCGGAGGTGGGGTGGTTTTGTGTGCTGCCTGCATCTCACGGATGGGGCTCAGGAGTTCAGGTAGTCCTCAATTTATGAACAAAGTTGAGCTCAAAATTTCTGTTGCTAAGTGAAACATTTGTTAAGTGAGTTTTGCTGAATTTTACGACCTTTCTTGCCATAGCTATTAAGTGAATCACTGCAGCTTTTAAGTGAATCTGGCTTCCCCATTGACTTTGCTTGTCAGAAGGTGGCACATGATCCCGGGACACTGCAACCGTCATAAATACATGCCAGTTGCCAAGCATCTGAATTTTGATCACGTGACCATGGGGATGCCGCAACGGCCATAAATGTGGAAAAATGGTCATTAGTCATTTTTTTCAATGCCATTGTAACTTCGAATGGTCAGTAATCAAACTGTTGTAAGTCAAGGACTACCTGTAATACAAGTAGCTCTCTTTCTTCTTGTTTTGTCCCACAGCTCCCCAGTGAGGTAAACTTGGGTCCCCAACGTCTGGATTCCCCCATAGGGAACTCATTTTTTTTTTTTTAAAAGAAACTGATCAGACCGACACTTTCAAGGCTTTCTACAGCCTTCTTAATCCCCAGAGCACATTTGCAGAACTACAAAGTAATAATAATAATAATAATAAAGTTGGAATGGAACCTTGGAGGTCATCTAGTACAAAGTTTGGGAATCCCTATGATATATAAAGATTTTTCATTCTTAATTCTTACAAGAAATGTATTCATTTCTTATTCACCCCCATTCTCTAATGAAAGTATTATTTTTTAATTTATTTACAGGGAGATGAGCAAATTAATTTATCATCAGGAAGCTGCAACCCTGTAAACTTTGAAAGACACTGTAAAGCAAAAATCATAAAAAGTAGGCCTTGCTGATGTGAATTACATAAGAAATCAGTGGAATCTAAATCAGGAGCAATCAGTGAAATCTAAATCAGGGACAGGTTTTTTTTTACAAAAAAAAATCTTTAAAACAAATTTTTTTCTGGCATGTGAGGAATCCTGTGGTTCAAACAGCTGGTGGAAGATGTAGCTATGGCAGTTGAGAGAAGTTCCTGGATATGCCTGCCTCAGGAAGCTCATGAGCAGACTGCCACAATGGGTCTGTTCTTAAAAATAATGATTTATTTATTCATTCATTCATTTTTACATTAGTGAACTAACCACTATTAGTTTTAAAATTCTGCCTTCCCACATCATTGTTTTTTTAAAAAAAGATTGGCATGTCTTTAATACAAACACGTGTGTAAAGGAAAACACTATGTAGACCTCCATAAAAAATGGCTTGTTTGTTCATTTTAAGAGACTTAAGTAGCCACTATAGTCAGTGGAGGGGCTCAAATATGTGAACAACTGGTTCTCTGTGTGGATGCCGCTTCCGGAAGTCCATTCTGGGCCTGGGCAACAAAAAATTAGCTACCAGTTCTGCCAAACTGGTGCGAACCGGCTGAATCCCACCACTGACTATAGTGTAACAATAATCTTGGACAGTGCACAAAATATTAAAAAAAAAAAAAAAACCAAACGATAAAATAAAAATCAATTAAAAACTTTAAAGGCTCGTATCACCCTGGGGCTGCATATATCTGCACACTATCTTGTTGGGTTCAAGCTTGAGTCTATAATGGGTCAAATGAATCCACCCTGAGATCATTTATTTGGGACTTACACCTCCCATTATGAATTTAATTTAGGGAACCGATTGTCCAAGATGATACCATAGTTAAAAATAAACATCAGTAGAAAAAAAATGCACTCATTTATTTCAAAGAGAGACTTAATTTTCATTCTTGAGAAGTTTACCATTCCTTGTAAGAAGCAGCTGTATTTCAGAGCTTTAAGTGAGGCTGCCACACTCCCTAATTTAAACTGTTCCTGAAGATCTGCACAAATATAATATCAGATCTATCACGCATGTAGAAATTTCAACAGTGGACCTGCTGCGAATGTATTTGCACTAGAAAGCAGTTCAGGAGTTCTTTGCTTGATGGGTAAGCTTTTTTAGTCCTCACTGCTAGTGCAAATTGATGAATATTTAAATACAGTGCAATATATAACTGAAGGATGCTCTTTAATATCACAAATAGCAGTTTCTTGTCAGATGAGCTGATACTGAAATTCTGTGATTTTTATTCTTGGTAGAATTTTCTCTTCTCCCGATTTTTAGCATTGTTGCCTTTAAAATCATAAAAGAAGTATTTTAATATTTCCTGATAATGTGAGGGTTCTTGTGGATAAGACATTCATTCTGCATTTGCTTCACTCCAATCACAGACTATTAGGAAAGACTTAGATGTCCTCATCTTTCATTTATAATTATTCCATCTTTCTTCAATACTTCTTACATCATTTTCTCACTATTGAAAAACCATTAAGGAAGAATAGCTGTGGAATGTTTTTGGACTGACAATGAATTAGTCGTATATCTCAAACACCCAAGGGTCTTGAACTCTTTAAATGTGTGCTTTGTCAAGTTTCAGAAGGAATGTGATGAGGTAGAAGGAAAGTTCATTTTTCTTCTATAATTATAGAGTTTCCTGATCTAGATTGCATAGATTGGGTAGCCACTAGATCAGGGTTCTTCAAACTTGGCCCTTTTATGACTTGTGGACTTCAACTCCCAGAATTCCTCAGCCAGGCATGTGGTACATTTGAGTTTTACAACTTCAACAAGATTACAAGTGATGCTTGTATCCTAAGCATTTCAATTTCATAACTGAAACAAATGCTCAAAAAATGAAAAAGGTTGTTTAAAATTTCTTCATATACCAATAAAGCACACCTTTCCGATTTCTGTAGGTGGTAGCTTTTGATCCAGATCTTGCAGAAAATGGTTCCCTTGTCTACAGCATCAGACCACCAAATAAGTTTTACAGTCTTAATAGCACCACGGGGAAGATTCGGACAACAGGGGTTGTGTTGGACCGAGAAAATCCAAACTCCCAAGAAGCTGAGCTCATGAGGAAGATTGTGGTCTCTGTCACTGATCGTACGTTTAAGTTATATTAGCTGCTTTATTATGGTTTTTGCTAGGATTTACTTTGACATTGTATCTATTGTATATTGTTGATAAAATTTGGCTTTTCTCTCACATATTACAGGGTTTTGAAATGGGTATTTCTTTGAAAGTGCTACTTTCTAAATTCTGCTTTTGTGGTCTAGTGTAATTGAATTTTTTGACATTTCCCAAAACTACCTAATCCTTGAAGATTTCCACCTCATTTTAAGATGGTTCACTATGACGATGTCCTCACTGGTCTTCAAACTTGGCCCTTTTATGACTTGTGCAAAAAGACACCCCTGCTCGCATTCAAGTTCTGTAACTGATTAAAGTCGTTAACGTTGGTTATTATTTATTATTATTTATTTATTTATTTATTTATTTGGTGCCTTTGAGTCAGTGTTGAGTCCGGGCGACTGCTTACACACAACCGCCTGCGGTTTTCTTGGCAAGGTTTTACGGGAGTGGTTTGCTTGCTTCCTAGGGCCCGATGCCTTGACTGCTACACCAAACTAGCCCTCATTTCTCATCTCTCTAAATCAGGGGTCTTCAAACTTGGCCCTTTTATGACTTGTGGACTTCAACTCCCAGAATTCCTCAGCCAGGCATGATGGCTGAGGAATTCTGGGAGTTGAAGTCCACAAGTCATAAAAGGGCCAAGTTTGAAGACTCCTGTCCTAGAAAGTCTCTTTGACGGGTTTCAATGGAAAAGATGCTGGTGGGATTGGTCTTGTGACTTTTCTGACCCCTGCAGGTGGGAGGCCACCATTACGGGCCACAAGCAGTGCAACTGTGTTTGTGAACTTACTGGACCTTAATGACAATGATCCCACCTTCCAGAACTTGCCTTTTATCACCGAGATTCCTGAGGGTCTTCCAGCAGGGTCATCTGTCTTCCAAGTGAGTCTTATTTTTCATCTTAAGTATATGCTAACTAAAAGACTGAGGAGCATAGTTTGATCTATGTTAAAATCGGATTAGTGATAGGGATGACACATGGCATTTTCTTCTCAGCAGTTTGATTACAAGGTAGTCCTCAACTTACAACCACAACTGGGATCAGAATTTCCATTGCTAAGCAAGGTGGTTGTTAAGTGTGTCATGTCTGATTTTACAACCTTTTTGCCATAGTCATTAAGTGAATCCAGCTTCCTCCACTGATTTTGCTTCCTGGGAACTAGCTGGGAAGGTTGCAAATGGCAATCACGTGATCTTGGGACACTGCAACCCTCTTATTTCCATGTTGGTTGCCAAGGGCCTGGATTTTTATCATGTGACTGCAGGGACGCTACAGTCATAAGTCACTTTTTCCAGTTGTAATTTCAAGAGGTCATTAAACAAATAGTTGTAAGTCGAGGATTATCTGTACATTTTTTTACAAGTGGCATCCCTTCCCTTTCAGAATTAAATGATCAGATGCTGTTTCTTTTGATATTATCTTCCCATTTTGTATGGTAAGATCAGGAAGAAGTTGGGAGAGTTAAAGATAATGATGAAGCAGCAGCTGGATAGCACAATGTTTCTCAATCTCAACAAATTTAAGGTGTGTGGATTGCAACTCCCAGAATTTCCCGTCAACATGCTGGGAGTTTACATTCACACACTTTAAAATTGCTAAGATTGAGAAATACTAGGATAGCGGGCTAAGCCCCCCGTTCATCCACTGGAGTTAGTCCACCCTCCAGAGGGAGTATAGATTAAGAAATTTTTTCTCAACTTTATTCAGGAAAATCTGATTAAATGTCAGGAATCAATACTGCTAGCATTTTGTGTTTGTTTTGTCATTTCCTTGCTTTGGATAATATCCTCTTTCCTATCATAGTTGAATTGTGTCTTTTATTATCATCTAACTTATGCTTAAATTTATTTCCTATATTTAAAAATAAGCAAGAGATTTAAATATCAATAATAATTTATAAAAGCCACTCGGGATGCTTCCCAATCTGCTATTTGAACACCATTGCATTAAGCTTTGTAATGCAAAATTCAACTATTGTAGGAGTGGGTGGGAAAAGATAAAAATAATTTAATAGTATCACTATTACACTTAATGCAAGCAAATATACTGTGAATTAGCCTGACAAGTTATTAAAAGCAGCAGTGAATTTTATATCTAGTGATAGATAAGGTTCACTCTTGTTTGCCAAGATTACATTAAACATAAAGTGATACCTTGGTACTTAACTGCTTCAAAACTCATCAAATTTGGTACTAGACCAGGGATGTCAAACTCACAACATCACGTGACGTGTCGCAACGTATTGTGACTTTTTTGCCATTGCCGGCAATAGGGTGGGCATGGTTTCACTACAATGCATCCGGCCCACGGGCCAGCAGTTTGACACCCCTGTACTAGACTCTTTTTGATGCAAAAATGTTGTTGTACACACAACAAAATGTGTTGTACTCATTTGTTTGGTACTTGATGTGCTGTGACAGGAAGAGGGGGACGGCCATCGAGAATAGACAGGAAGTTGGCCATTCCGGGAGAGTTGCTGACCTAGGAAAAGGGACAAATAGAAAGTTCTTCCCAGCCTAAACAAAGGGTTACATGTTTGGTAATCATCATTTTTAGTACTTGTCTCACCTCCCAGAACCA